>NW_025893629.1:95982-100939 GCF_002878395.1 Capsicum annuum
GAAGCAAACTTTCTCATCCTATCCCTAATATTAGAAACCAATTCCGGTGCATACCTAGACAACTGGTGAAACTTCAAGGCATATTCGTTGATTGACATCTTCCCCTATTTTAGATTAACAAATTATTCCGCCTTCGCTTTCCTCAACTCTTGAGGAAATAAGCGATCTAAAAAAGCATTAGAGAAAGCCTTCAATAGAGAAGACTCATCAACCTCACCCCTTGCCTGATCCCATTCCTTGTACCATTGGTACGCCACATCCTTTAGCTTATAGGCAGCAAAATTCACCCTTTCCACATTCATGGCTTGCATCAACCTGGAGATCTTTTCCATCTCATCCAGAAAACCATGAGGATCCTTCTCTACCTTAACACTAATAAAGGTTAGAGGACACAACCTCATAAACTGGCCAACCCTTATGGCCTCAGAAGATGTAATACCAGATGCACCATGCTCATCCTGAGAAGCTACCAACTAAGCAATTATATGAATTAGTTGACAAAACTCCATATTTATCATATCAGCCTATGGATCCTGAGGAGAAATAGAAGGAACTAGTGTAACTCTAGATATATCAGGGACTAGACCCCTAGACTAAGTATGGATCCCATGAAAAGAGCATATCCTATCAACATCATCCCTAGTTGGAATAGAGGAGATTTTGTGAACTTTAGAGCATTGAGACATGATTTAAAAAGGAAAAATAGAATTAGAAAGATTCCAGGACTTAGACTCCAAGCTTGAAAATGGGACACAAAGAAGAGACACATTTACTAAATGCCTCATAGCCTTTCATTTATGAGCGTGGTGCGCTACACACCTTAAAAGAGACTCTACTCAACAAGGCTTTGTGGACTCCCAATTGACCATGAACCTAAAGCTCTGATACCAACTTAACACTACCCAAACTATGACCTTGTCGTAATGGGCATCCCAAGTCCAACTAGGATCGGAAACGACCCCCTTACCTAACCCAACCTCCCAATATATACCCTGAGTTGGATAAATTCTGAACATATAACAAGGTAGCATATTTATACCAATCCAAACTCTGGGATAGGTCCATAACCATGACCCACCCAACCGAGTCCAACTATTTAACACTCAACGAAAAACCAATACCAAAACAAAAATAAAAACCAAGTATGAGTCCATAACATAAAAGAATGGAACAATCATAAATACAGTCCAACAGTATCAACCCCAATACCATTGCCAATACTAAGGTTGACATCAATACCGATACTGCCCATTCCAACCTACAGTAGTTCCACAAAAACTCTAACCAAAAGTAAAACAATATCCAATTGGGACATGACCCAGCCATAGCCAAAACCAATGTCTATGAAATAACCAAAATATGTAAAGACATCTATGATATGAAATGGATCCTTCCATAATATAGAAGCTCACCACTTCAATCCAATCAAGCTGATCCCGAATCCAATTACTAAGAAGGAGGAGTAGAATATCCGATTCATGTATTGCGTGTGGATAAAACTGCTCAAAGATGGGTTAATGGGTGAACATTAGCAAGTACTCAGGATAAGGATAAAATAATGCAAACCTTTAAAACTAAGTAAATCAACACCATACATACACATATATATAACTATGATGGGAAAGGAAATCGGGCTTAGGATTCCTTTAAAACTATTAACTTGGGTATGTATAGCTTAATCATCCTAGAACTATCCATGGTCTATATGGGTTCAGTGTAACCCTTTGAACGAGCCTCGATGCATGTAGCCACATGAATTGGAGATACCATAGGAGTTAGGGATTCTCGGGTACCCTTCGATCTCCATGATACATATGTACAAGTTTACTTAGAGGATTTTCGTGGACCCCATAAGTATCACATATGGTCATCATGACCGATCCTCATGTCAGCAAATATGAGTTTTTAGTGTCCGTCCATTAGGATCATCCTTCACGATTAGCTATCACACCCCGCCATTATTTTCTAATTAAAACCATTACTACACAACTAAGCTACCATTCAATTTATTATTAACCAAGGCTATAAGTAGTGGTATCGTCATACCGATTATAGCTTGCTAACAATGTCCTTAGACAACCATTTAGAGATTAAGGGATTCCAATGTAACCATAGATTATATTATTGAGTTGACTTGGAGGATTCCCATATACACCATAAATGATAATTATTATGTTTTCTTAGGGGGTTCCCTTGTACCCCATAAGGCTTTAAATTAGACCAACTATAACCATCAAGACCTTACTATTTAACTATTCCAAACCATTTAAACTATTAATACCATTTAGGATTCATTACTAACTTATATCATGCAATAGGTACACTAAAAGCCTAATAATATAGTAAAAGCATCCTCATAGGCATTTTATCAAATACATTGGGGGTATAGTATTTACAATACCGAAACCAAGTACCAATTAACCATTTCCATGCAACTAAAATTCCATAACACCATTATAATATGAAAATCCATAATTAATATATATGAAAACCATAACCAAGCATTTATAACTAAAACGCCTAACATATGTTCGAAAACCCAAAACCATACAACATTCATGCCGAGAAAACAATTCATAAAATATGCCTGTAGTAGTAACAAACAAAGAGGAAGGAGTAACATGCTTTAGATAAAGAAGAAGATGAGAAGAAATCACTTTCAAGGAAACCCTAGCTTTTGCTTAACCCAGAAACTTTGAGAGATTTTGAAAGAGTATAGAGTGTTTGATTAATTGCAAATAGGACATCACACGAGTTGCAGAGGACATCGTATGAGTTTTATCATATGACTCGCACCTCATCATACAACCCTTATAGAGAAGTCATAACTTAGATAGTAGCCAACCCAACCATATTGATCAACATATGAGTGATGACCCATAATTCATATCATCAACAAATATATATAACATTAATACTATAAACTGTCATCGAGTTTGACCCCGAATTCATATATCAATACCATTATCCTCCTCCATCCTTACTGAAGAGATGTGCATATAGATATATAATAAGTGCACAAACTTAAGACATGGCTAAAATGAGTGTAAATCTGTAAATCTATTATTTCGGGTAAACTTAGGACTAAATTATTATAAAAGTGTAGAAAGGGTCAAAAATTGTCACGACCAAAGTAATAATAGTATTAGAATCATAGATCGAAATCTGTCTAGGTCAAATCTTTAAAACATCATTCCAAATCACTTTGCACATAGGTTATCATTAAAACAATGCAATCATTATTAGGAAGAAGTTTGTTTTCAAGGTGAAAAAGGGGCTTTAACCCCTATTTTGGAAAAACAGTTACAACATTATATTTTAGTTGAAATTGTGCCATTTATCAATTTAATGATCATGAATGTACCAAATCTATGGATGCTATCACAAGTATTCAAATAATGGAACCATAAGCATTAATATAACTATGAACTGCAGCCATATCCTATATAAGGATAAACACTCCCCAGATGTCTAATCAATATCATAAAATGACCTTGGGCCTAATAATGTGTTCAAAATAATTACAACATCATAATCATATCCCTATGACCATATACATAACCGAACCTATATCAATAATTATATTTGTAAGTTATCTCATAGCTATAAGATATAGCATTTATACGAGGCATATCATATATATAAGCCATATCGTATCCATTGGGCATATCCTTTCTATAAGGCATCTCATATCTATAGGTCATATATCATAACTATGAGGCATATCATATCTATAAGGCATTTTATTTCTATAGGCCATATATTATAACTATAGGCATATCATATCGATAAAGCATCTCATATCTTTAGGAAATATATCTTAACTAAGTCTATGCCATATTATTAAGCATGTCGATAGAACATATGATAAATTAAATTCGAAAACCATATCATAGCTACAAACCATTAATCATAATTTGGGAAAACTATTATTATTCACCAAGTTGCAAAGTAACATTATACTAAAGGCTCAATAGTCTCAACTATGTCTAACATGCATAAATAAGTCTTAAGTGCTAACATCAATCTTTGTCTAAGGTGGACTGGAGGAACCCACTTTGAATCCTCGACTTCCATATTTAGTTAGTTTCTATCATGGACTAGGATAAGGTATCTAAATTCACTTCTAGATGGTACATAAGACATAATTAGCCCTAATATACTTCTAGATGGTACATAAGACATAATTAACCCTAAGATAGAAATTCCACCTAAAACATGAGCAATTAAGTCAACTCCTCCTAAGTCATGATTTCAAGGTGACTAAAGAGTCCACATAAGGATATTCATACTAATCACGCTTCCAACACTTAAGCTACATCACAAATCTTTCATAATAGCAGAATAATTCTAGGAATTATCTTAGTAAATAAATAAAGCAAAAGGATCCTAAAAGTGTAATAAGCACACGTTATGGGTCAATTCACCAATATAATCCCCAAACTTCAATAATCAAGATTAAGTCATAGTATTCTACATATAACCATTCATAACATTCTTATTTATATGTAATATATAAAACACATAATCTTGTAAAGAAGAGTAAACGGAAGCCTACCTCAGAGTTGAATCACATATCCTTGGATCATCTACAAAATATCTATCTTCACTCCACGAACTCAAAATGTTGCCACACTATCAAAATCATAGTATACAGATCATTAGCAGTCTAATAATACCCATATTAACATATAATAGGTCAGGTAAAATTTTAGGTTAACAATGGGCCCATAGGGTCCATAAATAGAATCCAAAATTGAACCTGTCATATGGTCCCTCGAAGGATAAGAAAGTTGGGTTCAAAAGTTTAGCATAATTGGAACACAAATTGAGTCTCAAATCAACCCTTAAAGTGTAAGAATTTAAATCCCTAATTTCTAAGAATTTATCAAGAAATTGAAAGAATCTTACCAGGAATTCGAAGGAAAATCATAGAATAATTGATAACTAAGTTCCC
>NW_025893629.1:103939-110981 GCF_002878395.1 Capsicum annuum
TTAAATATTTTCAAATAATTAAATATTTTCAATACTTGTTAAAATAACGTAATAATGTAACAAAATACTTAAACTTTAATTCAACAAAAAACATCATCCACAAAGTTAATCGAATTAGTTCTTTACATGAATATGTCAACAATCATGAAAAATCAGCACTAATCACAACTACTTAACACTAACTACGTCTTCAGTAACTGATCTTTTGAAGTTTGGTTTAGGACATGATGGGTCTTCATTGTCACTAAAGTATCTTTTCTCCGCCTTATCTACTCCATAATTCCATAATAGGGAAGTGCATCGTAAATGATGGTATTCAATAACAATTCTAGAAGATGACACTTCTAACTCTTCATTTTGATACTCAGCGAACACAACTATAAATGGTCCAGAATCCCTGTGTAGTGATTTATTTAAAAACATATAGCTAGTTGTTATTATGTCATAAAGAAAGAGCTGATTAAAATGTAAGAATATATGTACAGACTGTCACTGTGTTGTTGGGGAATTTTAGATATATATTCGGCTTTAAATGGGTCACCTTTAGTCTTCCCATGGTAAGAATCAAGCATTGACCAGTCAGTAGGAACCTTTTCTTGTAGAAAGTTACTATATTGAAGGTAAATTGGCAACAATGTAGCCAACTTTTGAACCTCAGTGGAATAATTTTTGTTTCTTGAAGATAACATTAAATCATAGATGCATTTTTCTAGTTTGAATCCGGTATTATGGCCTCTTATTATTTTCTACTACTATTGGTTAAAACCCGACGTCTGACCTCTCATTGCTATGTATTAGTGCTGGTTCGAGTCTGGTACACATCTGGAGGCTACAATAGTTTCATGGGATTGGTTTAGTTATGGATTATTTACATTGTTTTAAAATTACCTCTTGTGTATCCCACCAATTTATAGGAGCACAGTTGGATTGCTTGTCTTCTTCAGTGTGTCTAGCGGGCTTATGAGGGACAAACTAGGTTATGTTTGATTTGTTTTTTACTGCATTGTTATCTTTTTGTATAGCTTTTACTTATTCTTTTTCGTATTTGCGTAGATCGCTAGGTGTTTAGATTTTTATCCCCACTTACTGTTGACTTAGTGATGTCGCCCAAAACTGAACTCCAAAGAAGTATGTTGTGATCAATACCAAATATAGTAACCCAACTCAGGTTGGGGTCGAAACCACAGGGAATATGAAAAACAGTATCTCAAACTTGACAAAATTCACGAGTAGCGCGGAAAAGAAAATAGGGGAATTTGAAAGTCAACAGTAACAAGTAGTCGAACTTGAAAGCTTTAGTTTGTAGACAATAGGAGACAAACACTAGGACTGTGTTCCCCCTAGTTTCACAACTACATAAGATTATCGTGTTCAATCCACCTAACCTATTAATTTGTATGCAAAGTTGACAAGCTATGTATTATTAACTGTCTTGTGAACGTGTTGATAGATCTCACCCTTTACCATGTAAGTTTTGGGGCATCGTCTTGCTATCACTTATCTATAACCATAGTACAATTGTCACCTTTTGAGTCTCGAGTTGATTAAATGAGGGTTGATAGCCTTGAATCACTGTTGTTACCTCCTTTTCCCAATCTTAATTTTTCAAGTAGTAGAATATCACATCTAGATACTACAAAAGTCGAATTAGAAATGAAGTAATCTGAATGTGGTTTTAGATAAATGTTAGACTAAAAGCTTTAATCGTTTTGCGAAAAGGAAAATAGTTTTTTGTTCTGTTTAATTAATTTATTAAATTGGCTATATTTAAGTTTGATTTGATATTACAAATTATGATATATAGTTTTATGAAGATAAAACACATAATTGGGTTGGTGTATAAGGTAAAACAAATTCTTCAACTTTGAAAAAGCAACTACAAAATTAAATTATCGAAATTCAATACTTGAGTATGAATTGGCTGCTACAGAATTGGCTAGAGTGGTGAATGCAGCTCTGAATTCTATATGGGAGACATGCTCATCTAGGGGATCTGCCTGAATGGGCTGAGGTGCTGACTGGTTTCTTATTCTTCTTCTGTTGGTCTTTTTGGGAAGCATGTTCTTTAAACGAAAGGAAGAAAAGGATTAGACTGAAATTTTAACTTGAGCTCATGCTCACTCGCACGACATGAATACTGAAAGAAGGGAATCTTTTCCTAAAATGTCTTATAGCCTCTTGCCTATAAGTATGGCGCGCTACACACCCATGCACAAGACTATACTTGATGCAGCTTTTTAGACTCCCTAGGACTCTATTGAATCTTAGGCTCTGATACCAAGTTTGTAACGCCCTAATTCTTTACCCCAGATACCACACGGTTCTTACGACCTTGAAGGACCACAAGCTAACCCATGACTAGTATCTTCTATGAGCACTAAATAATAATACTAAAATAATGTAGAACATAGACTAAAATGCCATAAGGTTCATAATCTGAATACTGATAAAGAATAACAACTATAATAATATCTAAAAAAATGAGCATTGTCTGAACTAATCTAATCTGAAAAGCCTCTAACTGAACTATCTAAAAGTAGAGTTGATGGGATAGCCCCTAACTAACTCCACCTATTAAAATACTGAAGCTACTGTAATATTAAAATTAAAGCATAAACTTGATAGATAAGGACTTACTACTGAATCTGTTACTGCTACTGAATCTATCTAAGCATGGTCGGGAAACTGAGTGTTCGAACCTATGATATAAGACATCATAGCACAAAGAAAAAGTATACGTCTGTACGTGGAATGTACTGGTATGCTAGTTGAGGTAAGGCTGAATGCAAGGGTTCATATGCATGAACAATAACTGACTAAATGATACAGAATAAATTAGTAAGAGTATATGGATAACTGAAACTGCTATTAAATACTGAGTATGCAATACTGTGCATATACATGAATATTGTATCTGAGCTTTTACTGAAGCTGAGAACTGATTTCTGAGACTGAGTAACTGATATCTGAGATTGTTGATAACTAGATTACTAATAACTGAGTGACTGTGTCTGACAGTCCTGATTCTGTCTATACTGAGACTGAAACTAAAACTATGGGAAGTAATAATCTAACCGACATACCCTTTTCTAAAGAGATTTGGGGTCCAACCTATAACCCCAGTTGAAAGGGTGTCAGTACTGTGCCACGGGTAAAGACAAGCTGAAAAGTCACCCTCATCTGGTAGGTACCCTGAATGAGAATGGGGGTACCCTCAACTGGCAGGTAGAATACCTCATCAACCCTCAATCGGCAAGTTTATGTCTCAACGTACGCTGGCTATGTAGTTCTAGAATGTAAGGACTGCTACTAAAGGTCACACCCTCTACTGGCAGGTGAGCCCCTATCCTTGGGTTCACTAGATGCTAAATCCTACTCCCATCTGAAGAAAACTAATTATTATACTGGACTAAACTGGATGGGTACTGAGTTTCACTAAGTTCTGTAACTGACTATGTTTTACTATCCGTGAGATTACTGAGACTATCTTGTAACTACTGTATCTCTAGGTAAACAACTAGATTATCGAGTATTAGTTATCCCCAGGACTCGATAACATGAAAAGTAAAGCATAGCATGATCTTGAAAAGCATAACAAAGTCTACTTTTTCATAATTCATTCATAGATACATTTTATCAAACACTTATAGGGTATAAGCTTGTACCTATGCTAGAATGTCATGATTTCACCATTTAATTCACATGGACAGTCCATCAAACACATCGGGAGCACATCTTAATGCATATAATCATGGACAATATGTAAACGTTGTAACTACAACACCCAAACTTGCTAATTCAAGGATTACAACATGGGAATTACATAAATCAATATATGTGCTATTTTAATTTCATGAAATCTATAATTAATCATGGATTGAAACTCAATTAATATCATGAAGATGAATACAATCCAATTTTAAGCATATAAATCATGAATAAATAATATTGTAGTTTTAAAAATGGATTCTTGGACTCTATGGGTGAAAGGAACCTATAGATGAAAACCTAACATACCTGAGAAAATTATTCCTTGAAGGTTCTTGGAGGGATTCTTAAGAATTGTTCCTGATTCTTGAAGCTAGGGTTTTTTTCCTTTTTGAAAGAGAATGATTTTAATCTTGAGAGAAAGTGAACGAATAATGAAATAATGAGAAATTAGTGCTCTTTTAGGGCTTAATTTTGTGTTTAGGATTGATTAAGGCCATGTAAAAAAACCTAAATACCCCTGGAATGATTTAAAAACTCAGAATTTAAGAACTGAAAATCCTAATTTTTGGATTCACCGCGATACGGTGGCATCTTGGTGAGCCACTGGAAAATGGACAACTGGGAACTGGACTGATGGCTCGATGCGGCGCCATCGCGGTGCCTCAATGGATGCAAATATGGTTCTTGGCTTGATACGGTGCTATCGTGGAGCTTCACTGGAAAATGCCAACTGGGAACTGGCACTGCTACATGACACGAGTGTATTATGTTGGCTCATTGGGAACTGATATTTTCTATTAGCACCCTATCCACTATGTAGTGAAGTACCAAGTCGTACACTATTTTGCTAAAAAATGCTATAACCCTTCACCCGGGTATCGAATTTGGGCTAGTTTTAATCGTTGGAAAGCTGACTGAATTTCCTATGCATTGGTAAGCTCTAAACTGAAAAAAATTTGTATTATAAAAATTTTATATTGGAATACTTGTATACTGAGAGTTAAATTGAGATAGAAAAATATGGGGTATTACAGTTTGGATGCTCAGTTTCCTCACCATTCTTAGACAGTCCAGCATTTACCCAACAATAATGGTAGTGAGTCCTCTTCCATTGAGGACATAGCATATTTTATCGTTATGTCAGAATCTATTTATGTTTATTCAGTCGAAGTTAGTTAGGGGTCTATCCCATTAACACCTTAAGATTCTTAGAGGCTTTCAGACAGATAGACACTCAATTGGTTTTCAATTTATTCAGCTATTTCAGACAGGTAGTCTAGTTTACAGTATTTATTAGATACTTTAGTAATGTCATTTCATATATATTCCATTACTTTAGTTGATAGTTTTTTATCAGTTTATCTTCCATAAACATGGTTTTATTATCTTTATTCAGTTCTCATAATAGGTACCAGATCATAGGTTAACTTAGGGCACTTGTTGCCTTAAGCACCGTGTAATGACTAGGTGGTAGTCTCGGGTCGTGACAGTCATACCTTTAGACATTCATGATTTGGAGCATGCCATGACAAAGGGTAAAATTCGGTTGATTTCTTCAACACTATAAATAGGATTCTTAACTCTTATCCTAATGACCTAGGATGACCTTGTGAAAGAGAAAATAGAAAAGGGGCTCCAATTAAGTTTCTTATTTTCTTTATTGTAGTTTACTTTTAGTTTTTCTATATGAATTCCAATCTTTATATTCATTGTAAAACTACAAGTGACTAAACACCCTCGCTCTATGATTGAGGTTACGAACATGAATACTCAGTGAGTAATTGAGTTGGTTTTACGTTGATTATTATATTTGTTTGTTCATATATTCTTGTTATTACTATTCTTTTGACTCTCTACCTCTAGAATAAACCCATGTTTCTATTGTGAGCTCGCAAGAAGGAACAATAGATAAGATCATGGAATTTATGGAGTGGGTTCTTATACTTTAAATTAATTAAAGATAGGATTCACATTTAGAATAGGAATATACGTAACTCACCCTATTTAGTTCAAATACGCGATGACATACAAATATGTTTAAATTAGTTCTCACATTCCCTCTCAATTATGTAGTAATGGGGCTAATTTAGATAGACTATTAGAGGCTTGAAAGACCATAATCATGTTATCAACCCCGTGAATCAACAACCCAGATAGTTAACTTAACTAACAAATTTATATAACTTAGTAGGATTGTTCATAGTGCCTCGACCTTGGATTTCTTCTGTTCATTGTGTCAAACATTGTATATTTCCTTATTGTTTACTGTTACTTTAGAATTCTCAAATCTTAAACTTTATTAGTTATAATCTCACTTGTTTAATCTTCTGAGTAATAATAGAATTGGGTTGTTGCTAAACACAAGTCCCCGTGGTTTGACATTCAGCTCGAGTGGGCTACTTTATTACTTGCATGACTATGTACACTTGTGTGCATGGTAGAATTGCAACACTCACGAAATAAGTAGTTATCAAGAATGTATTTGAATGAGCTCAAAAATTTAAAAACAAAAAAAAATTATATCAAGATTAGTTCAAGAATGCAACATCATCATGAATATGATTTGACCCTAAAGACACTGTCAGTATAAACATTTGAAAAGCTAACATACAAGATTAGAAGACATCATTACAAGGATTAAGTGATGTTTTAATTAGAGTGAGTATAATACATATTATACTAATTTTTTCTACATCGAGGTTTTGTCCCACTGGATTTTCCTATCAAGATTTTTAATAAGGTAACAAATAATGCGTATTAAAAGATATGTGTACTCTTTTTTGTTCACTAGAATTTCCCCAACAGGATTTATCTATGCAAGGTTTTAACGAGGCACCTTATCTATGAATATCCAACGGGAAGTGTTATAAGATACTGTATTAGTTAATACGGATGTCCACTACTCTGCACCATAAAGTATACTTAAACACCCATTACCCTCACCATTATGACTGTAAATCTTACACCCTTTAACCTCCCTCATAATCTTCATGGTTAATGTCATATTTATAACAACCTTTTATATGTTTTTATGTCTATAAATAGAGGTAATAATTTGTATTGTGTGCACTTGAACAATTGGAAGAATAGAAAACTCTCTTCTTTTGAGCTCTTATTTCGTATCTAATTTCTCACTTATATTGTTGTCTTTTATCTTAATTTAAAAATAATAAGATTATTTTTAATGATTTTTCTCTAATATTTTTCACGTGAGGCCAAATACTAGTATAAATAAATGCAAAGGCCTTTTAATTATTATTAATACCACGAATGCTTGCCTTTACTAGACTTTACTACTATATACTCTTTCCATTCACTTTTTTATTGGTAA
>NW_025893629.1:113981-139097 GCF_002878395.1 Capsicum annuum
TATATACAACTAATATGTATATGTATCTAGGCATTTGACGATTATCATCTGTAGGTTTTCCATTTAACATCTCAATTGCATGTTATTTTGCCCTTCATGCTTTCTGATAATAATGTTGACGCTAAAAGCAGATTTAATTGCCTTAATTATGTCAGTTGGTGTGTGAATTCTCTTGTGATTCGAAGTAGTAAAACCGCTATCAAATAAAATCGTAGGTTGAACTTGTATGAACACTCTATATTTCAAAATACATGTGTGAAAATCATGAAGCAACCTTACTTTAAAGAGTTCTGAACCCTTTCGACATGAGGCCTTGAAAATCCAACTAAAATCCATTGAATTACATTTTAGGACATAGCTGAAAACAAACAAAAACAACCTTATTTAGCTCAAAATAAGTATATAAAATGTATAAGAAAATTAAAGCACCTATGCCGATTATTTATAACTTAAAAAACATAATGTAAGTACATTAAATTAAGTATCCACCAAAGCACTAGTCAATTAATTATATATCTCTTACTAATAGCATGTATTGACACGACCTAAACCAGGACCTAGTCATGTCGGGTTCCTCAAGCTCTTCCGGGATTAGAGACGACCCCCGATACCCAACCAAACCACCCTAAACCTTAAGTTAGATGAATTTCAAATATATATGTCTAACATAACCAAATGAAACAATCATAAATCAAATATAGTCAACTGGTATCATCCATAATACCAATACCAATACCAATGCCAACGCTGACACTAATGCCAACACCCCCATAGTATTCTCACAAAGCCTCTATCCGAAAGTAAAAAAGTATCCAGTTAGGACACGTCCCCGACCATTGCCAAAACCAAAGTCTAAAAACTAACCAAAGTATGAAGAAAAAAACATAACATAAAATAGAGCCATCTAGAGTATGGAATGTCACCACTTCAATCCAACTCTAAGTTGTTCCCAAATCTGATCACTAAGTAGGAGGAATAGTATGGTCGATTCCTGCATCGTATGGGGATATAGCACCCAAAGATGGATTAGTACGTGAATGCTAGCATGCACTCAAAATAAGGATAACATAATACCAAATTTAAAACAAAGTAAATAACGATATGCATTCACATCCACATATATATATATATAATTAATGCCGGAAAGAAAACCAGGTTTAACATGTATTTAAAACCATTAACCTGGGTTTGTCTAGCTTAACCATCCTTAAACCACCCACGGGCTATATGGGTCAAGAGTTACCCCCAAATGGGCCTCAATGCATGTAGCTGCATGAACCGGAGATATCACAGGGGTAGGGGATTATCGTGTACCCTTCACCCTCCATGATAAATATATATAAGTAAAACTTTGTAGATTCCTATGTAACCCACAAGTATATGGTCGCCATAACTAATCCTCATGTCGGCAAACATGAGTTTTTAGTGTCCATCCGTAGGACTCATACCTTTATGGTTAGCTATTACAACCCATCATTATTGCCCAATTAAAACCATTAGCACAAAACCAAACCACCAATTCCATATATTATCAACCAAGGATATAAGAAGTGGTTCATCATACCGACTATAGCATACTAGCAGTGTCTTTATCCAATCACCTAGGGGATTCCCATGTACCCTGTAGAATCCATAATAAAAGTCACTTGGAGATTCCCTTGTAACCCACAAGGTTTTAAATCAAATACATGGCCACCAAGGCTTTGCCATTTAGCCATTAAAACCATTTAACCAATTTAGGTTCCATTACCATATTATACCAAGCAAAGTAATCAATGAAAGTCCAACTCTATAATAAAAGCATTCTTATAGACGTTTAATAAAAAATGTTGAGGGCATATAGTTTCCAAAACCAAAACCAAGTACCAATTGACCATTCTCATGCAACCACATGTTAAAACCACCATTATAATATGAAAACCATAAGTAAAAATATGGGAAAACATAAATCAACCATTAATAACCAAAACCCCCACATATAATTCAAAATCCAAAACCATATCACAATTATTCCATGAAAACCACTCATAAAACATGTCTTTAATTGAACTAACAATGAGAAAGGAGTAACATGCCTTAGATTACAAAGAAGACAGAGAGAAACTCTTTAGAGCCTTAATTGATCACCTTGAAGAAAACCCTAACCTTTGCTTAACCCAAGATCTTGAGAGAGTTTTTGAGTGTTTAAGATTAGAAGAATAGGGTAAATATAGTCCAAAAGTGTTTTAGGTCATGAGTTCATAATGGGTTAGGAGGGGAAACATCTATAATATCCTTAGCTTAAACTATCAAAATTCCCACAGGAGGATACGACTCCACCAACCAAATTGTACCCTATCCTAAAAGTGGTACCCACTGCTTATATCTTAGATAGAATGTTGGATCCTAACACTGTCTAACATACGACCACCAAGGAATACTCGTAGCCAAGCATACAATAAGTACCCTTAACTTATACCCATAACAGAATCAAGAGGGGTTGAACACTGTCCAACATACGAGTTGGACTATACCACTCATACCTTATCCTTATGACTCATGGTGAGCCACTCGTACTCAGATCTAAGTTAAGTTACCAAATTTTAGATTAAGTGAAGGATCAACCAACCAACCCATCATAAATCATATGACCTATACCCACCAAACCATAACCACACTAGAATATCACCCACTAAAACATACGAGTTAGGTCACCTGACCCGTACCCTTACCATACGGCTCGTATGGTGAGTTTTATGATCATTAAATGACTAAAACCCAGGGAATTTTCCAAAGACCAACACCTAGGGTGTTTCATGTATCTTAAGTTAAAAATTAACATAATATAAATGAGATACCTAAACCATTACCAAAGATACATAAATCCTCACATGTGATATTATAAATTATGTTTGTCTCAGATACTTTCAACATTCTAAGGTTCCAATGTAACACATGAGATACATAATTATAGAAAATAAGACACATATTTACTTAATAAAATTGAAACACAAGATATTTAACTCTGTTTGTCAGATCTTTTTGCTTTAAAATTGAAAGAATGATCAATGGTATACCTACCATAATAGAAATCAATTATTATTTTATCCTTGTAGATTTGACCTACCTTAACATTGATAAACTTGCAATCTGAAATTATATAATTAACAATAGTTAATGATACCCTCAAACAACATCTCCTTTTCATCTTTATCAATTGTTGTGATACATAGTGGATACACCCTAAAATCAGACATATTTTTCTTAACCTTAATATAAAGATCCACCCCCATGTCATTAAGAATCAACCATAAAGCTGAATTACCATCAACAACCTATCAAGGTTTAATTTTTTTCCTACTTTCATCAATTTCATGTTCTGCTGCAATGGTAAAAATCAAGTTTTTGTACGTAAATGTTTTCCTACTATGATGGCATCACTCTTATAACCCTCGTACCTGTCATCAATAATTCAAACACTAAAATGATATAATAGCACCAAAATTTTCATTACAAGTAGTTGAAAAGTGAAAAAATAACACAAAAAAAAATAAATGTTGAAGAAGAATGAATCTGCAAATTTAATATTAAAAATAATATTTCAAAAAATATTCATTAGAAATGAAATGTAATTATTAGGGGATATTATGCAGTTAATTAGAGGATTAGCTGAGTAAAATGCTTCTTTAATGCTGTTCTTATCATTACATTCCATAATTTCAGCTAGTTAGTTGGTTTTTTAAACATGTATCGTCAAATTTATTTCTCTTTTAATATATATATATATATATATATATATATATACACATATATATGTGTGTGTGTGTATGTGTGTGAAAAACACTTATATGGAAGTTTTGAAGATTTTGATAAAAGTTGAGATAAGGTGTAAATTGTCTAAACTAGTCAGAATTTACATACATTTTACTTATTTTTAATGGATTTTGGGTGTTTTATTTGTTAATTACTAAAACAAATAAAAATGGATCACAGGAAAAGTGTGAAAATGCAAAACAAAAAGAAAGAAAGCAAACAAAAATCAAACCAAATCTGAAGCCCAAATACCCATCCCTTAATCGTTATTACACCTATATATTAAGTAGGATTTCATAATTTCGTTGTACTCCATCCTTTCCAAAACCCTTAGATAGCTAAAGTTATGTTGCCGCCTTGGATCAACAAAAGTCTCCTCCTTGTATTGCTATGGATCATTAATACACTAGAATGACCTTGCTTTGATGCTAATAAATTATCTTTTAAGAGTAAGTTTCCTACTATTTTACCTCTATTCCTAGCTTTACTCTACTTTTTGATTTTTTTTCTTCATTGAACTTCCCAACTGTGTTTTCTGATGGATGGGCTAATCTCATTATGTATTGTTGAGGGATCTCACTATCGGTGTTGTACCCTATAACTTGGTAAGTTTCTTGACCTTTTCTTTGATCTTTATTGTTACATCCACTAATCTTTGATTTTATGCAGGTGGATATTCAATGGGGTTTACAGAAAGCTCTAACACATAACCACTTCTTAGTGATTTGCGTAACTGATGTGTCACAATTGTACAATACTTTGTAGCAGAGTAGTAGTAGCAGTAGTAGTAGTAGTAATAGCAGTAGCAGTAGCAGTAGTTGTAGTACACGGATTGTCACACGTTTTAAAGTATTTTTTGATAAATTTGATGTTTGTTTGTAAACTATTACTGTAAAACAGGTCTCAAAAGTGAAAAATAAAAGAAAAACTAAAATGATTAAGTATTGACTCATAGAGATAGGATGCGACTGATAGGGACAACACATGAGTCATACCTTTGATTGTTATGAGGATCAAGACTAAAGTTCTAAAGACTAAAATTCAAGTTCAAACCATGACTACTATTGATGAGTTGTGAAGTCAAACCACGAGTCCTCTTGACCCATTTTGAGTGACCATGAAATAGAGAAGAAGAAAGATGTTAATTTATCCCATTAACCACAGATATACTAAACAACTCATAGAGTCGGCATACAGGTCATACTCACTCATTCTGATGGATTGTAAAAGAAAAATTTGAAGGTTGAAAAGTTGGAATTAGTCATTATGGAAGAAATCTATGATTCAAGATAAGAAGGCACGAGTTACTGTGACTTATTCTGAGAAGTCATCGGTAGAATATTATTGAAAAGGTGCAAATTGAGTCTTAGTGAATACTAGTTACTATATGAATCGTATGGTCAACCAATGATTCATAATGAGCCATAATAGTAGATTTGAAGAAGTACACAAAAAGAGTCATGACTACACCTTATGAGTTGAGACTTTATCCTACAACCTATAGGCACTATCGAGATGCAATTCAGTTATGTTTAGGATATGTTTTTATTTTGTCTATAAATATCTTTTCTAGATTTTATTTAATTCTTTATGAATTATTACATTTTTTAAAACCTTATAAACATATACTTTGTTTGTTCTTTTATTTTGGAGAATTATTCATCAATTTATTCTTTGATATTAAATTTCTTTAATAATTCAAGTGTTTGAATTTCATATACTCAAATTGTTATGTGTTGTTATTCAAAAATAAAATAATAAAGGACTTGAAGAATTATCTTACTGATGCATAGTTTAACCTATTTTCTGAAACCACCTATTTTGACACATATAAAGGCATGCACCAGTGTTTTGTTCAAGCACTACTTGATAAGTGGTTTATGATGTGGAAAAGTGGAAGATTGTTCTTTCGATGCCCTCTTGATACATATAAATGTGATTACACTATGATTTACACTAAGGAAAGTTTCTATCATAATCCATTAGATAGTGTTACTAAGGATGTGGAATTTGATTTTCATGGAAGAATTGAACAGAATAGTAGAATAGTTTTTTAGAAGTCAAAATACTTTTAGTAAAGAATATTTTATCTTGAGCTTTAACTAAGATTTGGGGACCAGATAAAAATAATGATTCTATCAAGATATAATTTTGAATTTATTAAATATATTTATTCTAAGCGGTGAAAGAAATAAGATATCAGTAATAAGAATTCACTTTGACTTAATCAAGAGTGGTTGATACATGTATGCCCATGTATCAAGATAACTTTGATGCCTTGTTCAAGAGTGTTATCGCAAGAATATGAATATAAAAAAGGTATAGAATTGTTGGCATGCCTTTTTTATATAAGTGTGATTGGGTAACTATTGTTCAGATGTTGACCCAATCAAATTCCTGAATTGCTCAATTGGAACTCCATCAATAAACACCTCAGATATGAGTGTTTCATGAAAGACATGTTTTGGGATTGAAAATAACTTGTTATTATATTCTATAATTTATCTTGATACAGTACATAGATAGATAGATACTTACCTACATATATATATATATGCATATATACACATTTAGAAAAACACATATAATATTTGAATAAATATAGGAAAAATTTAAACACAATATTGTTTGATTATCTGTTACTTTTAGTTGATTTACATTAATATTATATCCACTATCAAAGAACTTGCAATATTTTAGTTACCCATGAAATATGTTGAAATACAAACAATCCCAAACAACTGTGTTAGGTAATCCAGATGATGATTTCAAGATGCTTCTCTTTTATGATAAAGATTAGAGGAAAAGAAAAAGTTATATTTCATTGTCACCTCGTATTCTCCAATTGGACAAAGAGCAGAACATAAAGCACCCTCTTCTAGGAGGAAAGTTCAGGGGTTAGAATGTACCTAATTTATATGCAGTTTCCTCTCTGAAAGATGCCCAATCAAGAAGGGCGTACCATCATGCCCGATGTGAAGAAGCTAAGGCATTTTGACTTTTATGTAAATAAGACCCTTTTCTCTTCCAATCTGGCATCAAAATAATTATTGAAGGTATTCTTAGAGTTGAGGTATATAAAGAATGACCTTTTGGTACCTTTTATAAAGTTGAAAAATATATTTCATGCAAATTGAACACCAAGCTTTTGATATAGGTGTAAAAAATAAAAGAAACATCAGTCTATTGTACTTCTAGCTGCAACAATAAAATCACTCAATGTTATTACAAACTAAACTATAAATAAAACACCATTACATATTGTTTTATAACCACATACAAAGAATATATTGCCTAAGAATATTATATAAAATGACATGTTGAGGTCTTTATATAATGACTCATTCCTTTATTGTATCACCAATTAGGGTGTAAGTACCAGTTTGTGTTTTTTTCTAGGATGAGAGTTGATAACATCAGGCTAATTCATCTCATGATAGAAGTATGGTATTGTGTAGGTGAGAGATTATTTGAATCTTATGGTTTAGATTTTGACGGTCGAGTGTTTATTATATAATTATCAAGAGTTATAGTTTAATGCCTTGAAAATGGGTCCTGAGATGTCTCACGATGCTCAAGATTATGAGTAGCCTTAAGCTAATCCTGTCTGCCTTCTACTGAGTCTGAATATCATATAATGAAAATATAGACATCAAAATCATACTGAATGGAGAAAACTGTCTGAATATAATATCTAAAAAATACTACTCATAGGGGTCTAATGAAATAATACTAAAAATCTGTATCAAAACTAGCAGTCTGACAAGCCTCTACTATTAATATCTAGAGAGTCACTGGGACAAACCCCCAGCTGACTCAAACTGTCTGAAAAGAATACTGAATAATCTAAACTGATAAGCTGAAAATAAACTGAATGACTAAGTCTCTGAACTATAAGGACTCACAAACTATCGGGATGTAGATGGAGATGCTCGAAATCACTCACGCTGCTGAAATTGAGTACTCGAACCTACATTATGAGACAATGTAGCACATAGATGTATATGTGGATCAGTACTTTGAGGATGTACTGAGTATATGGGGGTGAATTCATAAGGAAAACATAATATCAATTATCATCACAGTTTGTAAAAAATTGCATGCTAAAAGTAAATAACCCACATAAGTTGGAATATCTGAAAACTAAAATCTGTAATCATGAATAGCAAATCATACTTTGTAAATTTAGTGAGTCATAAAATTTAATTTTGGAAAATGTACTAATGTTCTGTCTGTAAATCATGTTCTCTAAGTGTAAAAAGGGCACACTTCTATATCTGAAATCTGAAAGGTGTAGCTAATATCTTTGTGCAAATCATAATCTGAATAAAGTTATGAGCCTTTACACTTAGTTTTCTAAAGCTTTTTTGTTATTCATTTCTATTAGTATTACTCTCTCTGTAGGGAGAATACTTTATCTGAAAGGAGGTTCTTCTAACCGATAAAAAATATATGAGTTAACATGGAGTCCAACGTCTTGTTTCCCAATGGGGAAAACCTCACGATGGGAAGAGGTGTCATACTCTTTCCAAGGAGTATAACCTAATCTAAGTGATCACATCTGTATCTATCATCTATATAGAAATAAGAATAATCTGAATATGTTCCTATGTTGGCTACGTAGTTCTGTAAAAGTAGGGCACGTTAATCCCACACTTCCATCTTGGTGCTAAATACTACTACTTTTTAATCTGTATGCTCATTCAGTTGGAAATCCACTTTAAAAAGCTAACATAAGGGTTTTACGAAACCAGTTATGCATTTATCTGATTCAATCTATGAATAAAACAATTATGATTTCTAAAATCTGTAATAAAGCTGTAAAGTGGATTCCAAATCTTAACTAAGGATCAAAAGATCAAATCTTTACTAAAATCTTAAAAAAACTGATCATCTAATGCTTAAAGCATAATCTTTCTTGAAATAATAATATTTAATGTAGGGATAGTAACTCATGCATCAATCTCATGTCAAAACATCATAATAATCATGCTTGGTAATGAAAACAATGATAAATCATCTTAAAATCTAAAATCTACTGTAATAGGCATGAAAATGTGAAAATAACCATGCAATTCAACTTTTAAATCTCTTGAAATCTCATAATCTTGCATATAGCTACATTGGGTATGAACCCCAATTTAAAAACCATATATAATCATTCAAATTCATATAAACTTTGATTCAAAAACTTTGTTTTGGGTACAAGGATGAAAGAGGATCCTTGTTCATAAATCCCACATACCTAAATTGATGAAATTTCTAAGAAAGCTTGAACTTGAATCTCTATTTGTGCCTTTGAAGCTGAACTTTTGATTATCTTGATTTAGAAATCCTCAATTTTGGGTTCTCTTGGAGAAACAATAGAGGAAATTAATTTCTTGGAGAGTAAGATTTTGAGCTCTAAGGTTTTGCTTTGAGATAGAATAGATGAAAATAAGCATAAAGTGTTTAGAATAGGCTTAATTCCTTATTTTGGACGAATTGGGGGCTTGGGAATTTACTAAAGTGCCCTTTTTAAAATTTAATTGAAACTGAAAACAAGAGAAATTTTTCAAATTTGCATGCCACCGCGATGCACCACTATCATGGTGGCTCACTAAAAATCAACAACTGGGAACTGGACATTCTACGCGACGTGGAGCTATCGCGGTGCGCTACTGAAATGCCATTTAGTCCATCACCGCAACTTGCCACTATCACGGTGAGCCACTAGAAATTAACAATTAGGAAATAAGTCTTCACAACAATGCGGGTTTATCGTAGAGGTTCACTGGAATCAGACAATTTACATTTTGCAAATCACCGCGGTGCGATGCTTCTCCAGTTGAAATAATGCTTTACTAAAAATGCCATTTCTCAACCGAGTATTGGATTTGGGCGAAACTGGTATCGATGGAAAGCTTATTCAATTTTCTACACAATGGAGGGTTTGAATCTGGAAAATTCTATACGTAATAAAATTTATTTATTTTTGAAGCTAACCTTTGACATTATAGGAGAAAAATTAAGCTAGGAAAAAGTACGGGGTATTAAAATTCCTCCCCCTTGGGAATATTTGTCTCGAATGTGGATAGTTAAGCTAAAAATACTGAGGAATCTAAGGCTATAAGCTATCATGCACAACTGAAATAACTATATGACTTAATCTAAAACATATTGAGCTAGTGAACTAATCTGTAAGTGTATGAATTTTACATGTAAACAACTATATAGTTTAATCTGAGACTGGAAAAAGAACTGAATGAAGGAAGACTATTGCCTCTGGCTGAATTCGAGTTTGTGGAGAAGAAATGAGGATACTTGGTACGTATGTATGCTTCTGCTTCCCAAGTAGCACCCTCATCGAAATAATTTTTCTATAGAACTTTGACCAAGGGAACTTTTTTTTTCCTTAGACTATAAATCTGATGATCAAGAATCTCTACTAGAACTTCTTCATATAAGAGGCTATTCCGAATATCTGTACTTTCTATAGGGACTACAACAGCTGAATAGTCCATGAACATTTTCAACGAAGACACATGGAACACTGGATGAACTGAGGATAAATCTGCGGGTAGCTCAAGCTCATATGCGACCTTCCCAACACTACTCAAAATCCAGAAGGGGCCTACATATTGGGGACTAAGCTTCCCCTTTATGCCAAATCTCTTCACCCCTTTCATAGGTGAAACTTTCAAATGCACAAGGTCATCAACCTCGAACTTAAGATCTCTTCTTATTATGTCTACATAATATTTTTGATGACTCTGAGCTTCTTTCAATCTGTCTTGAATTAACTAAACTTTCTCTGTGGCCTCAAACACCATGTCTGGCCCTATTAAAGCAGCCTCACCCACTTCGAATAGACCAACTGGTGATCTACATCTCCACTCATAAATAGCTTCGAATAGAGCTATTTGAATACTAGGATGATAACCATTATTATAAGCAAACTCAATCAATGGAAAATGCTCATCCCAACTACCTCTAAAATCAAGAAAACACGCCCTCAATATGTCCTCTAGGGTAAGAATGGTCCTTTCTTCCAGACCATTTGTCTGTGGATGAAAAACTAAACTAAGATGAGCATGGGTACCAATACCCTTCTAAAAGGATTTCCAAAACTGAGAGGTAAACTGCTGAGATGATATATAAAGGAACCCCATGCAATATAACTAACTCTCTGATATACAACTTAGCATAATCTTCAGTTGTGTAGGATATGTGAACTACTAAGAAATGCACGACGTAGTCAATCTGTCTACAATAATCCAAATTAAATTATGCTAACGGCACAAATAGGATAATCCAGTCATAAAGTCCATGTTCACCTCTTCCCACTTCCAAGTAGGTCTACAAAACTCTTTTAATATACCACCAGGCCTTTGGTGCTCTACCTTAACCTATTGATAAGTTGCATACTTGGCTACAAACTCTGCTATATCTTTCTTCATACCACTCCACCAATAGATTTCCCGCAAGTCGTGGTATATCTTGGTTGCACCTGGATGAATGGAATAACGTGCACTATGCGCTTCTGCCATAATCTGCTGCCTCAAATCATAACACATGACACACACAATCTACTCTGGTACCTCAAAATACCATCTCTCCTTTGGGAGAAAACCTCTACCTTTTGGTCTTTAATCGACTCTTTTAGTTTGACAAAATTAGAATCCTTATCTTGCTTCTTTTTCACTTCTAAAACTAGGGAAGATTTAGAACTACTATGAGCCCAAACATTCTCTTCGCTAAATTAACCAATCTAACACCTAATCTAACTAACCTGTGAACTTCTCAAACTAACTCATTCTTATCATTCTCCATGTGAGCAACACTGCCCATATATAATCTACTGGGGGCATCTGCTACTACATTGTCCTTTCTCGGATGATACGACACACTAATATCATAATCTTTCAACAATTCTAACCACCTTCTCTACCGAAGATTCAACTCTCTCTGAGTAAATATATACTGTAATATTTTGTGATCCATAAACATATCAGTATGCACCGCAAAAATATAATGTCTTTGGATTTTCAAAGCAAACACAACAACAACTATCTCAAGAACATGGGTAGGGTAATTCTTTTCATGAGGCTTAAGCTGTCTAGAGGCATAGGCTATAAACTTACCTCTCTGCATCAAAACATAGCCCAATACAACTCTAGAGGAATCACAATATATGATAAAACTATTCGTACCATTAGGTAACGCTAAAATTAGGGCTGAAGTGAGTCATGTCTTCAACTCCTAAAAACTCTTCTCGCAGGAATCTGACAACTGGAACTTAACTTTCTTCTGAGTCAATATATACATAGGATATGCAATAGATGAGAAACCATTAATAAGATGTCTGTAATAGCTAGCAAAACTAAAAAAACATCTAATATCCGATAGAGAGATAGGTCTAGGCCAATTTTTACTGCTTTTGTCTTTTAAGGATCAATTCTAATTCCCTTTCTGGAAATAATATGACCTAGGAAAGATACTAATTTTAGACAAAATTCACATTTGTTGAATTTGTCAAACAACTGGTGATCTCTAAGAGTTTGCAATATAATTCTAAGATGGTCTGCATGATCATCCTCACTAGGAGAGTAGACGAGAAGCATCAATAAATACTATGACAAACATCTCCAGATATTGTTTGAACACTCTGTTCATCAAGTCCATAAAAGATGTTGGGGCATTTGTTAGCCCAAAGGACATGACTAGCAGCTCAAAATGACCATAACGGGTTCTGAAGGCTATCTTTAGAATATCACATTCCCTTACTCTAAGATAATGATAGCCGGATGTAAGGTCTATCTTAGAGATGTAACTGGTACCTTGGAGTTGATCAAATAAGTTATCAATTCTAGAAAGAGGATATTTGTTTTTTACTGTAACTTTATTCAGCTAATGATAGCCAATGCACATACACAAAGAACCATCTTTCTTTCACACGAATAGGATGGGAGCGCCTCATGGAGAAACACTAGGCCTTTTGAAACCTTTATCTAAGAGGTATTTAAGTTTCTCTTTAACTCTTTAATATCGGCTAGAGCCATACAATAAGGAGGAATAGAAATATGCTGAGTATTTGGGAGAAGGTCAATACCGAACTCTATTTCCCTATCGGGAGGTACCCCTGGCAAATCTTTGAGAAAAATATTAGGAAACTCTTTGACTATACTGACTGACTAAACTGTTGGAGTCTCTGACTTAGTTTCTTTAACTCAGACTAGGTGATAGATACACTCTTTGGAAATCAATTTTCTGGCTTTAAGATAATATATGAAATGACTCTTGGGAGATAATGAATTACCTTTCCACTCAAAGACTGGCTCATATGGAAACTGAAACTTTACCACTCAGGTGCGATAATCTATAGATGCATAATAGGAATAAAACCAATCCATACCAAGAATAAGATCAAAGTTAACCATAACTAATTTTATTAGGTCTGCTAACATGATTTTATGAAGAGCAATGATAGGACACTTTCTATATTTCTGTTTGGCAACAACTAATTCACCCTCTGGGGTAGAAACCAAGAAGGGCTCAGGGATCTTTTTAGGACTTATTTCAAAATTTACTGTAACTAGTGGGGTCACATAAGAGAAATTCAACCCGGGGTCTAAAAACACATAAACATCAAGATGAAAAACATGAAGCATACCAGTAACAACATTTAGTGAATCTTCCTACTCCTGATGGGATGGTAAAGCATAAAACTAATTCTAGCACTGACCACCACCGGTACTGGATGATGTGCCCTGAGGAGAGACTAGATGACCCAGAGAAGATGGTGCACTACTAGCCTGTGTTTGGGGACGAATATCTCTATTCCCCTACTTAGCATATAGACACTCTCTAATTTGATGACCCAACTTATCACAACCATAACAACCTTTCTGTCCCAATATACACTCACCAAGATAATTCATACTACACTTAGTACATTAAAGATAACTGGGTCTTCCGCTCATGCTATTATGAGATCTGGACATAGAAGACTTATTCGATTACTCCTGTCTAGCTTTGGGAGTGGGAGCACTAGCTAAAGATGATGCTGACATAGATGAATGATTCTGAAAATACAAATAATTTCCCCCTTGAGACCTAGTCTGGCCATACTTAAACTGATCGGTTCTAGCTTCTTATTCCTCCTCTCTCTTCCCTTTAACTTCTATATCTCAATCTATTGAGCATGAATCGCCAATCTAGCAAGATCCATATCTTTAATAATCATGGAAGTCCTACACTCTTTGACTATTAAACTAGATACACCAGTAACAAACTTTCTCATACTTGTCCTAGGATCAACCATCGTATCAGGGGCATATTTATACAAATAATTAAACTTAAGGAAGAACTCCTTCACTATCATTGAACCCTGCCTTAGGTTCACAAACTCCTCTGTATTAGCCTCTCTAATTTCCCACGGAAAGAACCTGTCTAGAAATGCATCCTGAAACACTTTTCAACTCAAAGGAGTTTTATTCTCATCTCTATTATTTTTCCACATAACTACCTAATTATATGCTACATCCTTCAACCTATAGGATGCCAACTCTACACTCTTTTTCTTTGAAATATGCATAATCTGGGTGATCTTCTTTACCTCATCTAAAAAAAGCTGTGAGTCCTCACCTGCCTTTGACCCAAAGAACTCTAGCGGATTCATTCTCATGAAGTCTCTAATTCTGGTTACTGCTAAGTCCCCATTCTACTAAAGTGGTACTGACACCTGATGGTTTTCTTGAACATTAGCACTCACAGCTTGGGCCAACACCTGGAAGGCATCCCAGAACTTAGCATAGGATACATTCTCATTCAGAGGATCAGCTGGATGGGGTGGCTGTTTACTATTTCTTTGGGCATTATCTCGACAAAGAGGCATATTCGACTGTTATGTTAGAGCACGAGTCAAAAAGAAAATAGAAATATTGTAATCATGATAGACTGTGAAGAAAGAGATGATTTCCTAAGAACATCTTATAGTCTCTTGCTCATACATATGAAGCGCTTCATACCTATGATCAGTACTCTATGTAACACAGCTTGTCTGACTCCCTAGGACTCTTAAAAACCATAGGCTTTGATACAAAGTTTATAACGCCCCAAAAATGGGTTTCGAGATAGCACAGGTGCTTAAGACTATGAGTAGCCTTAATCTAACCCTATCTGCCTTCTACTAAGTCTGAATCTCATACTAATGAAAATATAGACATTAAAATCATACTAAATGCAGAAAACTATCTGAATTTAATATCTAAAAATACTAGTCTCAGGGGTCTGTGAAACAATACTAAAAATTTGTATCAAAACAAGCAGTTTAACAAGCCTCTACTACTAATATCTAGAGAGTCACTAGGATAAACCCCCAACTGACTCAAACTATCTGAAAAGAATACTGAATCATCTATACTGATAAGCTAAAAATAAACTGAATGACTAACTCCCCAAACTATGAGGACTCACAAACTATCGGGATGGAGATGGAGATGCTCAAAATCACTCATGTTCCTGAAACTGAGCACCCAAACCTATATTATAAGACAATGTAGCACATAGACGTATATATAGATCAGTATTTTGAGGATATACGGAATATATGGGGATGAATGCATAAGTAAAACATAATATCAATCATCATCACAGTTTGTAAAACAATGCTTGCTAAAAGTAAATAACCCACATAAGCTAAAATATTTGAAAACTAAAATTTGTAATCATGAATAGCAAATCATATTTTGTAAATCTAGTGATTCATAACATTTAGTTCTGAAATTTGTACTGATTATCTATTTGTAAATCATTTTGCCTAAGTGTAAAAAGGGCTCACATCTATATCTGAAATCTAAAAGCTATAGCTAATATCTTTTTGTAAAGCATAATCTAAATAAAGTTGTGAGCCTTTACACTTAGTTTTCTTAAAGCTTTTTTGTTATTTGTTTCTATTAGATTACGCTTTCTATAGGGAGAATACATTATCTGAAGAGAGGTTCTTCTAACCGACATAATCTATGTGAGCTAACATGGAGTCCAAAGTCTTATTCCCTTATAGGGAAAACCTTATAATAGGGAGAGAAGTCATACTCTTGCTAAGGAGTATAACCTAATCTAAGTGGTCACATCTATATCTATCATCCATATAGAAATGGAAATAATCTAAATCTATACCTATGTTGGATACATAGTTCTGTGGAAGATAGGGCACGCTAATCCCACACTTCCAGCTTGGTGCTAAATACTACTCCCTTTTAATTTGTATGCTCATTCTGTTGGAAATCAACATTAAAAACCTAGCATAAGGGTTATTACAAATTCAATTATGCATTTATCTGATTCAATCTGTGAATAAAAATATTTTTATCTTAAATCTGTAATAAATCTATAAAGTGTATTCCAAATCTTAACTGAGGATTTAAAGATCAAATCTTTATAAAAAATCTGAAAATAAACTAATTATCTGATGCTTAAAGCATAATCTATCTTGAAATAATAATATTCAATCTAGGTATAATAACTAATGCATCAATCTCATGTCAAAACATCATAATAATCATTTTTGGTAATGAAAGCAATAATAATTCATCTCAAAATCTGAAATCTACTGCAATAGGCTTGCAAATATGAAAATAACATGCAATTCAACTTCTAAATCCCTTGAAATCCCATTTTCTTGCATATAATAACATTGGGTATGAAGCCCAATTTAAAAATCATGTATAATCATTCAAAATCATATTAATTTTAATTTAAAATATTGGTTTTGGGCACAAGGATAAAAGAGGATCCTTGTTCATAAACCCCACATTCCTTAATTGATGAAATTTCTAAGAAAGCTTGAACTTGAATCTCTATTTGTACCTTTGAAGATGAACTCTTGATTATCTTGATTTAGGAATCCTCAATTTAAGGTTTGCTTGGAGAGACAATGGAGGAAATTGATATCTTAGAGAGTAAGCTTTTGAGCTCTAGAGTTTTTCTTTGAGAGAGAATGGACGAAAATAAGCATAAAGTTCTTAGAATAGGCTTAATTCCTTGTTTTGGATGAATTGGGGGCATAGGAATTGATCAAAGTGCCATTTTAAAAATTTAATCGGAACTAGAAATAAGAGAAATATTTTGAATTTACGCTCCACCGCAACACGCTACTATCGTGATGGCTCACTGGAATTCAACAACTGGGAACTGGACATTCTACAGGACATAGAGCTATCACGGTACACTACTGAAATGCCATTTAGTCCATCACCGCAATGCGCCACTATCACAGCGAGCCACTAGAAATTGAAAGTTGGGAAATAAGTCTTCACCACAATGCGGGTTTATCGCGGAGGTCCACTAAAATCAGACAATTTCCATTTTGCAAGTCACAGCGGTGCGATGCTTCTCCAATTGGGATACTCTTTTACTAATAATGCTATAACTTCTCAACCGAGTATCAAATTTAGGCAAAATTTGTATCCTGGAAAGCTTATTCAATTTTCTACACAATAGAGGGTTTAAATCTTGAAAATTATACATTTAATTAAAGTTATTCATTTTTTAAGCTAACCTTTGATATTCTTGGAGCAAAATTTAGCTAGAAAAAAGTATGGGGTATTACATATAGTTTCCCTTAAAAATGTTGAAGCGAGAAGTGAATTTGTAGAGCTCAAATTATAGTCGTTGTTGTACCAGGATAGATTTGTGTTATCAAAAATCTAAGTGTATATTCTAAAATGGAAAAGTCTGATAACTTCCATGAGTTACTACCTAATTTGCAGCAGCAGTCCCCTCATCATTGTAGTGGGACTGCTCCAATGGTCAACTAACTGTCATAGCAGTTGGAGAGACAAAGTTTGGACCGTCATAATGGGCCACTTAGTCATGACAGTGGGACTGGTGTAGCATAAGGTTATTGATGTAATATGATTTAATGCCTATTCTAATTTTTAGACTTTATTTTCCCTAGAATCCAAAGTTTGTTCTTAGGTTTGAGAGAGGTAATTTTCCACTTTCTTAGGAAATTTTCATTATTAAGGTATGATAATTACTCCCTTTTAGTATTTTTTTAATCCATTTAATATATAGAATTATTAGAATTGGGGAGGGGGTATGGTAGATTTCTTGTGCTTAAGCCTTAAGTTGATCCCCTGTAGGTCATGACTAGATGGACATAAATAAGTGTCTTATCTTGTTTATACAAACTAGAGTTTCATACGTGAGTTAGAAGCCATATTGTAATCATACTAAGACTAATGAAATTACTCATCCAAAGTTGAGGTGGCATAGATCTCCATTTTAATGTTATGGAATTCATGATTTTCTAATATAGTTGATATACTTGATGGTTGGGTGTCTTAGTTGTGTGAATTCTTGGTATATTGTGAATATACTTGTTGACTTGTTGAGATTACTTGCTCTTTTATAAATATCTTATCTACCTATTATTTGATTTATGTGTATTATATTTTTCTAAGTTGAGTCATCCTATGATATCTACAAGTACATAGTGGTTTTTACTACTACTACTCAATGCTCTTTTTGGTTGACTGCAGACTGTGTTCCACAGGCTTAGACACAAGGTCGCCCATAACATTGACATTTGATTTTAATACAAGTGTGAGCACTCCATCTTCTGGCTATCATGTATTAGCATTTTTTATCATTTGATAGTTTTGGATATTTCTCTTAGATATGGTTTTTGTTTTAAAAGTTATCATATGATGATTTTTGGATATTGGAGATTGTAATAGGTAGCATGATTATTCCACATTATTATTTTATTATTTTTTGAGATATTATTTGGTTAAGTTTGAGATTTGATTATAATACTATCTTAAAAATAGCTAAGTGAATGGATTTAATTTAGATGGTTCTCCCTTTGGAGGGGTAGTGTAGGTGTGAATCTCGGTCATTTATGTTGTGACAAAGTAGGTATTAGACCCTTAGGTTCATCGATCTGTTCATACGAAATCATGTGTAGTAGAGTTTTGTGGAATGGTACGGAGGCGTCTTCACTTTTCTTCGGTAGACTACAGAACACTAAGAAACTTCAAATTCTTCTTTTTTTTTTATGTTAATTTTCAATTGATATATGATGATCCAAATTGGTATCTAACTTTGTTCATTCTTTTCTCACTGATGGTGAGAACACATACCAAAGAAGCAGAAGGAAATCACCCAAACCAACTATTTAGGATACAGTTTGAGCTAGAGGTAAAGCAAGAGGTAGAGGTAGAGGTAGAGAAAGAGGTCCTCGAGACGTTACCACCAGGGGAAGATCTCAGGTAGCCATCAAATCAGCTAGAGAGAAATTGGAATCTCCTCCCTTAATTGATTATATTCCAAAGTTTGCAAAGCATGGGTTGGTACCAATTTTGGTTGAGGTAGCACTAGTTAAAGGAGCTGATGTTTTGATTTATGTGTCATTTAATATGATTCAATAGGTTTTGAGCATCTTGAGTGGGTTAGATAAGACTTAGGCTACATCTGCAACTCCTGTAGTTCAGTGTTTGGGAGTGCAACATATAGCTGTCATGGCTCCTAAAATAGATGAACGGTTATAGATGGGTGTCTTTCTGTGATAGGTAGTAGGTTTGGTGATGACTAAAGATGAGCATGATCTATTTTTTAAGTTTTCAAAATATTAAGTATTTAGTCTTCCATTCTTTGGAATCAAAATATTCTTACGAATTTATCATCGACTACCATGAGAGACTCCAAAAGATGGGTGTAGTGGCATGATATGGAGTTAGGTTTGTGACTTTTCAGATTCAAGGAGATTCTAGGATATTTTGGAGAGCTTACATAGAGTGAAAGGCTGTTAGATCTCCTCCATTATCATGAAATTAAGTTTATTTAATGCTCTTTGAGAAGTTTATCCTATGTACCTTGAGAGATATAAAGAGATATGAGTTTACCAATATCGAGCACGGGAGTTCATTAATTACAGCCTATGAGTCTAGGTTTCACCCACTCACTTTCTATTCTTTATATTTGTTTCATGATAAAGAAGAGCATATTCGTCATGTTCTACGGGTTTGAACACAGACCTCCAAATTTCAGATTTTTAAATGATACTCTTAAGTGATTCTTTTATCACGACCCGAGGCTACCCCCTAGTCGCGACAACGGTGCTTACGGTCATAAGGGACCACAAGCTAACCCATGAGCTGGTACCTACTGTGAGCACTAAATACAATATTAAAATGAACATATGCGGAAAAAAATTTAGAAATCCATAAGGTTTGAATACTAAAAATACAATCAAATTACATGTCTGAACATCTGATAAAATTATTGAAACACAACTGATAAGACTGATAAAATGACTAGTTATCTAACTGGCTGTCTGAAAGCCTCTAAACTGACCCAACTAACTCCAACTGACTAATGGAAAAAATACAGAAATAACTTAATAAACATAATAGGTCCTCGATAGATGAGGACTCACCACTGCTGCTGCTGCTGAAGCGCTAGACTATTTAAGTACGATCAGGAAAATGAGTGTCTGAACCTATGATATAAGATATCATAGCTCAAAGAAGAGTATGCGGTCAATACTTTGAATGTGCTGCTATATAAGATGAGGTTAGGCTAATATACATGGGTTCCTGTACACATGAAATATGGAATAACTGAATAGCATGAGATAATAGCATATGAATGCATAAGATAACTGAAATATTTGAGAATATAAGACCAAGCATAAGCATATTTCTGGAATAATCTGTAAACTAAAATACTAAAATCTAATAACATAATGACTGGTAATCTGTATGCTTTAGTCAAGCAAACCTGAACTTAATTCTGGACTGAATACTACACTGAGACTGTGGGAGGTATCATCTAACTGACATGCCCCAATCTAAGATAATTAGGGTCCAATCTGTAACCCCATTTGAAAAGGTGTTAGTATCGTATGATGGATATTAACACTGGCTGTGTGAATCCACTAAACTGGTATCCCGAAGGACTAAAGAGTCACCCTATACTGGAAGGAAACTCATGTGATATGTGTCAAACCTAAATTGGTAGGAAGACATTTCAAACCTACGCTGACTACTTTATTCTGTAACTCAGGGATTGCTACTAAGGGTCAAACCCGAAACTAGTAGGAATGCCCCCATCTCGGGTTCTCTCAGTGTTTAATCCTACTCCCAACTAAATGACACTATTTACTGGATTGAACTAAGCTTAACAGAGCAAACAACTGATCATAACAACTAACTGAATGACAATGCTCGTGGTTTATCTAAAATCATTTTGAAGATACTAAAATTATGTAAACAACTAGATATTGCATTTTCATAACCTACCAGCACTGAAAGGAAATAACAATAAGGACATATGCAAGCTTTGAAAACCATAATAGGGAATTATTATCAAAATTCATCACTTTGGCATTCCATCAAACACATGGAAATTAAGAATTTAACATGGGGATGATTTTAAACATAATGAGATAGCATAATTACATGACAAAAACAAAAAATTGAGGGTTTATCCTGAGTCGCATAAACATGATATGGGAACTACAACATTCAAAACATACCATAATCCATTCCATTTGAAAAAATTATAATCTTAATTTGAAATTTAAATAACATGATATTCACGGAGATAGTTCAACATAATCATGTAAAAACTCATAATTTAATGATAAAAAGGGTTCCTGGACTCCATGGGTAAAAATGAGCCATGGATGAACATCTCAAATACCTTAAACCCTTAATATGGAGAGAGAAACACCAATCTTGATGCTTTCTTGAATTTTCTTAGATAAGGGAACTTGAATTCTTTGTTTTCTTGGAGAGAAAGTAATAGAATTTGATGATCTTAGGGGAGAAAAGGGTTTATTTTTGAGAGAAAATTAGAGAACATGGGTAAATAATGCACTAACTAGTGTTATAATTCATGATTTGATGATTTGGGTTGAGGGGAAAAGACATAATTTCCCATCAGGGAATTAAATTCGTAACTGGATTGCAATTTAAAGGCTCATTGCAATGCGGTAGGTTTTCCATCACTAAAAGCACTGCGACGTGATGCTATGGCAATGAACTGCTGGAATCGTGATCTAAACATGACCCAATCCACGTCTAAAAAGTCCAAAACTTCCCCGAGACATGCTCCTTACACACCTGAACATAAATTTACTCAAAAATCAATATCTCAGGATCAGGAAGATCGATTTAAAAATCCTCGAAGTTACGAGGCCTTAAAAATGACTAAGTCACCAACACTTCGTTAAATTTTCAGGTTTTAAGCCTCTTATGAATGCAACTAGGAGTTGAACTGAGCTAAGGACAATACGTGGTATTACATCTTTTCAAGTAGATAATTGAGTTTGTTAAGAGTATTGAAGGTGTGAGATAGGAAGGATATGCCAAGATGGAAAGAAATAAGACCCAAAATATAGGAAATTTTAGTACTTCTTGGTCAGAGTCTGCGATATTACTATCGATTAGAGGTCCATTAAGGACTAGTTAATATACTTTTGACTTTGGTGGTTATGTTACTTTATCTTCTCTATCTCAATGACCGATATTAGATCATATTTTCTATGAGGGTGGTAAGGTAGGTCATATTTGTAGGTTTTGTCCAAGATACAAACAGTCTATTTATTCTAACCAGCATCAAACTCCCCGAGGTTTGTCTCCAACAGATAGGGCGGTGGTGGTAATGGTAAAGATCCTCCACATGGTGCACGCAGTGTCACCAGGCATGTAGGGATGAAAAATAGCTCGACTAAGGTGGTTGAAGTATAAATTAGAGTGGTAATAATCTCGACAAGGGCAATGGAAAGGCGAGCAATAGGGCCCATTATTATGATTTTCAAGGTAGGCCTAAGGTAGAGGCATTTGATGTAGTTATCACATGTACTATTCTTATCTTTGACAAGATGGCCACTTTATTGTATGATCCTGGTTTTACATTCTCATATGTATCTATTGATTTTGTTGTAGGATTAGACATGGTGTGTGATATACTTGATGCTCCTATTGATGTGTCCAACTATTAGTGATATTGGACATGGTAGACTTTGGCATTATTCTGGGGATAAGTTTGTTATCTCCATACCGTGCTATTCTAGACTATCATGCTAAGACATAATTATGGCTATGTTGGGGATGGATAGACTTGAGTGGGAGGGTAACTATATTCCTATTCATTGAAGCTTAGCTCTTTTATTTGTAACAAGAGGTTAATTGGGTGGGGATGTTTAGCCTTCTTAGCTCATCTTTAGGGTACTAGAGTAGAGATCCCACCATTGAGTCAATTTCTGTGGTGTGTGAGTTCCTAGATTATTTTCTACTAACTTTCCTGGTGCACCATTGGATCATGACATTGATTTTTGTATAGACTTAGATTTGGATAGCCATCCCATCTCCTTTCCCTCTAAAAAGATGGCACCAATTGAGCTGAGGGAGTTGAAATATTCATTGAAGGGATGACATTTTGATATAAAATGAGATACAAGATCGTGAGATTCAATATACAGTTAAGAAATTAAGAGGAGAAAGACAAAAAAAAGGAACAACCCCATAATTGAAGTAAATTAGAGACAAACAAATATAGATTTGTAATTATCTAATTTAAACAAACAATTATATTATCAAATTCATTGGAAAAGAGAATTGAATCATACATGAATAATCTTACCAAAAGATATTCAAAAGAGATCTAATATAGAGACAAAGGGATACGACCCATAAACTCACCAAGATTGTTTCCCTAAAAATATTTTCTAAGATAATAGTGGTCATCCTATTTTATTTATTGGACTAGGGTTTGTTAAAAAAAAGACACGTATACCTTTAATTACATGTGCGTTATACTATGATAAAAAGGACCCTAAAACATATTGTTAATATTTTCTTATATCTGTTCTTTGGTTTCATACTCTCTTGAAACACTCCAAGCTCTTGATGTCAAGTTGAAATCCTTTCATGCAATAAGTACTTCCCAAACTTGCATCATCCTCTTTTTCTTGAAAAGAATTTGATCGTGAATTCAAACCTTGCAAATCATAGAAGTAAAGTAGTACCCAAGCTAAATAATTAGCTTCCAAACAAGTTACATACCATTTTAAAAGATTTACAATTTTATGATAGATCCAAGAATCACAAAATCTCACAAAAAGCAACTTTTCAATCATGGTAACAAGAACTTGACTCAAAGGTATACCATAATCACAAACTGGGTTAAAGAAATCAATAATTCTATACATTAGAACTTTCACGTCAAAATACTTTCTTCAACAACTTACACAAAGTAGTTTATCCGTCCATAATTTTATTGTAATCTTCTAATCACAAGAGTAAGAGAAATAATAATATTAAACATAAATATTAAACACAAATATGTATTTTCGATATCAAACACAAACATCAATCCATAACTTCCCAGAATTTCTCACTTAGTAACTCAACACTTGAATCATATAATAACATTAAAGAATTTTCACCAATCATAACAATGTGGCTATTATATAGGTCAAATTCATAGAAACTTATCTTCATGGCTTTAGAAAGTCCAAAAATAAGCATTAATCGTTCAAACAAATTAGTCTTGGCTATAAAATACAAAGATAACACAAATATTTTTGTAGCTCAAGAAGATGCTCCCATGTATCTTACCTCTTTGTATATTCTCTCTTTATGATGTTTCACAAATAAATCAAGAAGTTCAGTAAACTCATGTAAACAAGAATGATCACTTTTATGTCCTTAGATATTTGACAATGCTTTAAATGGATAATGTTTGTAGTTCTTCTTGAAGCAATCAAAAATTCTACCCAAAAGATATCCTTAAACACAATATTAGAGTAAGTAGATAAATTGACATAAAAATTAGCATCATCAATTTAGTACTGCTATCACTTATGCCTCCCTCATTCATTAAAAGAATTCCTTCAACTTTAAAGGAATTTCCAACATAAAAAATAATTTTAACAAAATTTTAAGATTTATCTTGCTAAAATCCAAACAATTAGCATCCTAAAGTAAGACAAATAATTATTTTAACAAGCCCTAAACTCTTAAGAATTTGGATCATCACTTTCATAAAGTGCACATGAGTCAAAAAGGAATGAATCATTCAATTGGAATTCACCAAATAAAGGATTGTCAAATATTTTAAAATTTTGACATTCTTTAGGCTCAAAGAGGATATCATTGAACTTTTCATGCTCCATTTCAAGAGTACTATCATAAAGCATACTTATGTCTTTACAAGATAAAGAATGATTATAATCAAATTCACTGTAATACCCCATACTTTTTTCCTAGCTTGAAGTTGTCCCAAGAATGTTAGAAGCTTTCTTTAAAAGATGAATCCACTTTTGTACAC
>NW_025893629.1:142097-161433 GCF_002878395.1 Capsicum annuum
CCAGGAATTCGAAGGAAAATCATAGAATAATTGATAACTAAGTTCCCTAAATCATCTACAACCTTAAATACCAATCTCTCTTGACTTCTAGCATTTAGTTCTCTTGTAAATGGATGATAAAATGGCAAAAATAATCTAAGAAATGGGCATTTATACCCATACTAGGTGATAAAATCTCGCTATCGCAACTACATTATCACGATTGCCTCATACCAAGGGTATCATGATCGCGTCCCATAGATCATGATTGTGGTGCACTATATACAACAGTAGACTTAGAATTTTCCAAGTCTCCACCAAGCCCTCAAGATTCATTCAAAATCTTGTATATGCAAACAAACTATGTAACCATACCAAATTCAACATTTTAGACTCAATGGCATAGTTAAAATTTTCATTTGAGGTTATTTTAATCAAATATGGATCCTACACCCAGTTTCTAATTTCTTACCTTTCTAACCAATAGGTTGAAATAAGATTGGGTGCTATAACACTCTAACTTAGGAAGGAGTCCCACATCGGCAAAACACAGAAAGGATACTGGGTATGTAAGTGAGAAAGTCTTACTCCCTAGTGATGCATTTTAAAGCCGTGCTGGCCTGGGCCCAGAGCAGAAAATATCACTAGTGGATTGGGGAGTTACAGGGGTGTCTCAGGCCTTTATGGTTCAGGATGCCTATCGCGGCCAGAGCCTTGAGTCGGGTCATGACATAATGGTAGCAGAGTCGCTTTTGTGTCAGCCCCATCGATGTGGTTCAAATTGAGTATAGGCAAATCCTAGTAAAGAGGGTCAAACCTCAGTCCTGAGTGTAGGCAAATCCTATTTGGTGGGCCAAACCTCAGTGAGGATGCTGAGTCCATAAGGAAGGTTGTATATAACACCCCAACTTAGGAAGGAGTCCCACATCGACAAAACACAGGAGGGATACTGGGTTTATAAGTGAGAAAGCCTTACTCCCTAGAGATGCATTTTAAAGTCGTGCAGGCCTAGGCCTAGAACGAACAATATCACTAGTAGGTTGGGGAGTTATAGGGGTGTCCCAGGCTTTCATGGTTCGGGATACTTATCCCGGCTAGAGCCTCAGGTCGGGTCATGGCAGAATTGTATCAGAGTCGCTCCTGTGTTAGCCTCATCAATGTAGGCCATATTTCAAATTGAGTGTAGGGAAATCTTAGTAAAATGGGGCAAGCGTCAGTCCTGAGTGTAGGTAAATCCTATTTGGTGGAGCAAACCTCAGTGAGGACGCTGAATCTATAAGGGGGTGTATATAACACCCCAACTTAGGAAGTAGTCCCATATCGGCAAAACACAGGAGGGATACTGGGTATATAAGTGAGAAATCCTTACTCCCTAGTGATGCATTGTAAAGCCATGCGGGCCTGGGCCCCGAGTAGACAATATCACTAGTGGGTTGGAGAGTTATAGGGGTCTCTCGGGCCTTAATTGTTTGGGGTGCCTATCATGTCCAGGGCCTCAGCTTGTGTCATGACAGAATGGTATTAGAGCTAGGTTTTGATCCTAGGGCCTGTGGCCAGGTTAGATTCCATTCTGTCATGACCCGAGCTGGGGCCTTGGCCGCGATGGGCACCCCTAACTATCAAGGCTCGAGAGACCCCTGTAACTCCCTAACCCACTAGTGATATTATCTGCTCTGGGCCTAGGCCCACATGGATTTAAAATACATCACTAGGGAGTAGGTATTTCTCACTTATATACCCAGTATCTCTCCTGTGTTTTGTCGATGTAGGACTCCTTCCTAAGTTGGGGTGTTACAGGTTCCTTGGGACTCGAACCAAGATTCTACCTAGCCTAAAATCACAGTTCCAAATATGATATGTAATGAACTTTTAGGTCATTTTCTGTATTCCTACTTATTTTTTCTGTTAGAGTTTTCCCATAGTTGTCCTAAGTCATTTATGACTTGTTGGAACTGATAATTTGGTTACCTCGTGGTTCATTTATTTTTAGAATCATTTTTTCATTTAGAAGTCTTTGTTGGTTCCAAATGGAAATCGAGTGAAAACTTCAGTAAAACAACATTAGATATGAAATTCAACTTTGCCAGTGCTTCTGGAACATCAAAATATATATAGTTACATAGATCGTTTGCTCATATTAGACTCTGAATACATCCTGAATCTTTGTCCAAAATATGGAATAAAATTCCAAGTTTCAGCCATCGTCTAATGTCGAGGTACTACAATCGCGTATAGAGTGGTGCGATTTCAATAGTCGCAATCATGGCCTAGAGCGTATGCACGATCGCACTTCCTGATAGATGGACAAGGTCTATTTAACAACTTTTTTTGCCAAACTTTGATCATTTCTTTATTTTCTTGAGCCTCTAAAACCCTAATGGAGAGAGTAGTCTTCAAAGTGTCTATTGAGTGTTGATTAAGAGCTCAAACAACTTGCATTTACGTGATTAACATCAAATCTAAGGTAAGATTTCTTTGATTCTAGTGTTTAATTCTTGATTTCTAGACCCAAAACTCCAAAAGGATTGAGGCTTGATTTTAGCCTTAAATATTGTTGTTTTACATAAATTTCTTGAGAGTTATAACTCCCTAATGGTATTTGAACAATGGGTTGGTCTCAGAAACTCATTTTTCATATGTTGACCCACTTGGGGTTTTTGGTATTATTTTAGACCCAAAGCACAATGGTGCAATATGGGTGTTATTATTCTCATAATAATGCATAGATTATATTGTTGATAGCTTTGATCATGGATGACACTTCAAGGAAAAGGAAAGGAAAGATCATTGGTTCGTGATCTATTTGGTACTCAAGGTAGGTTAGGCTTACTTGTAGTTAGATTGAGCTTTATTGTAGTATAGTTGTGATATCTTGATAAGATTGGGCGAGGTCTTAGATATTAAAATAGTAATTACTAATGATTAAGATTAGTTGAAATATTAAGGCTATTGAACTTGTTAAGTATAGATTTTTGACTCGTAGTCTAGAACCTTGGCTAGTTGTACTTTTTGTCTCATTAATAGTATGAGAATGCTCTACTTTTTCTAGTTAGATGGGAGTGACTTAGTTCACTTACCTTATTACTTTGTTGGCCTAGTTTGTAAGTTGTAAATTGACTTTTGGTTATTGGATGACTTAAGAGTAATAATTGTGGAAAAATTGTCCTATAGAACTAGTATAGATTGATAAACCTATGAGATATGATTTAGATAACTTAGCTTACTTTCGAGAGAATTTAGACTTGTAGAAGAGAATTTGGGGGATTATTAGAATTTTAACTTGACCCACTTTAAGCTTGAACTATGTAACTTTATTAGTGACTTAGATACGTGATGAGCACTTAGAATGTGATTTTGGTGATATGATAGCTAAACCTAGTAAATGGGTTATGCATGTCATCAATATTGGAATAATGTCTATACTTGATGGATTATCTAATGGTCATGTTATGGATAGCATTAGAAAGTCTTGTGAATTGAATCAAAGGTGATGCTATCACTCAACTAATTGGATAGCTTAGTATGTAAACCTTGCAATATGTCACAACTCTTATTGTGAACCATGTTAGTAAAGAAGGATTCTAGAAGGCATATCCATGACTTATAATTGACTTGTTAATAATCATGATTAAGCTCAAAAAAGTGATGATTTCTCATATCATTTAGATATATATGCCCATGCATCTACTCATATAATGTAGTGACGATTAATGGCAAAGTACCATGATATGTATTTCTTTACCTCTTTTACACTATATTGATTATGGGTTTGTACTTGTTATTAATTTGGGTATATACTTATGTATTTATTGCGGTCATGATGGTTATTAGTGAAATGATGATGCCCTATGAATCCAGAGGATATAATATGTTATAATGATGCCCGGTGAATCTAAAAAATGTATTGATGGTATGATGATGCTCGGAAAATTTGAAAGATGTATTGATGTTGTGATGATGCTCGATAAATTCAGAGGATATATTGATGCTATGATGATGCCTGGCTAATCTGTAGGATATATGGATATTATAATGATGCTTGGTGAATCCGAAAGAGGTATTAGCATTATGATGATACCCGATGAACCCGGAGGATGGATTGATGTTGTGGTGATACTATGTATGGTAAACATATATGAATATGTAGGTATATGTGTGGTTATGCCATGGTATGATTAAGTCCGTATGTATACTTGAGATGCGATGTTTTCCTTGGGAAGTTATCTATAATTCTCTATCGTTAATCACTTGATAAGTGCCATGGCTCTTGTTAGTACTAAATAGTGAATAGAGGTAGAACATGTAGAATATTGAGTTAAGACAAATTGGTAAGTGTAATCATGTGTAGAATTAAGGATTTACCTAGTGGATATAACTGGCTTGAATAAATGGTTTTATTATGGGATTTTTCCTAGTAAAGCAGATTATGTGATAACTTTTTTTGGGTTGAATTTTGGTATTTTATTAATCAATCAAAAAATTAAATTACAAATGGACCAACCCGATTATGTGATAACTAGTTGTCTATATAAAATGGTTATATTACTTGATGGCTAGAAGCCTAGAATCCTAGTTGGTGGACCTTGTTTAGTTAAAATGTGGTAACTAGTAATTATAGTTGTAAATTGCTAATTATGGTAATAGACTTAGCAATGTCGATGATTAGTGATATTGATGACTAGCATGAATTATCGTGGGTCATTTAAATGTTGACTTAGAGAATTATGGCGTTATCTAGTAAGAGGCATTGGCTTATATATAGCTAAGTGTGTTTGATAATATGTAACCCCCTTCCTATGTGATGACTATTGCACCTATGACAACTAGAAGTAAACTTGACTAAATGGTGATTATGGTTTAGTTGTGCTCTTAGCTAGGTGTAAATGTTGACCATTTAGTCAATGATAACTAGTTGCGATTTCATGGTGAAGGATTATGAGGAATCAGTTTGGCTAATTTTTGGAGGCCTTAGGATGAATAGAAAACTAGTAGCTTAATAATAAATGGTGGTTAGTTAGTATAGACTAGATAGAGTATATTAATGAATTAGAGGTCTAAATGACTATATAACAATGTTTATGATTACTTTGGTAAATGTTGGTTCGACTTGCGGTAGTTGATGATTATTATGGATCTTGGCAAGTGACCGTGATGGGAAATGTGGTACCCATGGTAAAAAGTTATTGGTTGTGTATGCATATTTGTATATCTTGATACATTGATGAATGATCTATTGGTGCACTCTCCAGTGGTTTGGGGCACCGCAATGAGTTCTTTACTTTGTGTTCTTTTAGGTGTACTTTTCGGTGGTATGGGACGTTGTGGTAAGTTCTTTTACTTTATTATTTAATGATTACATGCATGTTGGACTTTCTATTTATGCAATTAAAATTGTATTTACATGTTGCTTTACGCTTTTGCATTGGTTATTCACCTTGTAAGGTGGTTGTGGTATGTACTAATATGAGATGTCATATTATTGTTCTAGTGGTTAATTATTTTGTACAGTGATGATGAAGAAGATTCACGTTCGAATCTGTACCTTGACTTATAGTTATGTCTTACTTTATATCACCTTTATATCATTATTTATCTCAGTCGGCCAATGATGCCTACTGAGTACCTATGTTTTTGTACTCATACTACATTTCTGTACCTTTTTGGTATAGACCCGAGTATTAATTATCGCCGCTGAGTTGAGATTGTGTTGTGTTAATTTTTTGGAGATAGGGTGAGCTTTTGGTGTTTGAGTTGCCCATTTCCCCTCTATATTTATTCTCTCTTTTGTATTTGAGATGAATGTATAAGACTATTTAGACTTTTAGATGTAATTCCTATTGTCCAATCAAGATGCTCCTGTACTAATATTACTAGGTCATGGGAATTGGTATTCGTATTTGTTCATCTATTATGGAATATTGTTGTTTGTTGTTGTGTTCATCTATTATGGACCTTGCAGAGCGTTTGTACCAGAGTAACCCATTGACTTAGCTCTGGGTTATGGTGTTGGCTTACCTACTGGTGGTTTTAGTAGGTACCATCACGACTCAAGAATTGGGTCGTGACATGATGGAAATGTTGAAATTCTCATTCGAGGCTATCTACTAGGTGTTTTGATCTGAGACCAAATCCCAAATAGTAAAATCTCTAAAATACAAAAATACACTTAAAATACACATAAACTATCCAATCACCAAAGCAACAGTTTCAGCAAGTCATAAATGACTTTTAGCCGCTGTGGGAAGGCTCGAAACATCAAAAATACACACAAATAAAGGAAATGACCTAAGGAACATTACATTAAGGAATATTCAATTTCAAATGAGGAAGTCAAGTAAGTGAAAGTGAAGACTACTAACTTGAACGTTGATGTACAAAGTTATTCCACTATTTCAAGTAGAATTATTGGAGTTTCTAGCAATGTTAAGTTGAAAATTAAAGTGAAGAGTCATCCTAATGAACAAAAAGTAATTCTTAGCCCTATTGCATTATTAATGACATGGGTGAAAGAAAAAAAAATAAAAGTAAGAGAAAGTAAATAGTATCAAAGAAAAAAAAGAAAAGTAAGAGAAAGTAAATAGTATCAACTCAAAGGATGAAAAAGCAGAAAGATATTTTGAATGAAGTGAGTGAATGGATATAAACAAAAAAAACTAAAAAATAAAAGTGAATTATTAGAAAAGAAAAGAAGAAATGTGAGTTAAGTGTGAGGAAATAAGATGAGATAAGAGAAAAATACGAGAGTGTGTGTAAGAGGTTTTATTATCCTACCTCTAACCTTTTGAATTTTTGTTCTGAGTATTTTGACTTTTTGTAAATATTCTAGAAGAAGAACACAAAATGGATGACCATTAGATAAATAAATTTAAAAATTAAAATAAGCAAGTAAAGTTGAAAGTACTTCAAGTGGGCAAGTAAGCTTAATTATAAAAAAACAAAGTAAAGATTCATCAAGTGCTTATCAAGGTAAAAATCCAATCCTAACTCTCGAGTCTCTTGACATGAACTTGTTAGTGACTTGAGTGTGAATGTTAGATCATCTTTTGATATGGTTGATAATTCTTTACTTTGTGTTAATATGTAATGGATTGTGATCATACACTATTTGAATATGATGGTGGTGCTAAAATTGTTATTGTCTATGAACTTAAAAGGATTCAAGCAAGTGTTAAGTCTACTACAGAAAAACATGATATTTCCTTGATTTCTTCTGATAAAGATGAATATATTTCTTCTTTAGCTATCAGAAACACTAAAAATGTGATTGATGATGAATATATCTTTGCAAGTGAATGTAACGCCCTGAATCTGATACCCGCAACACTACATGGTGCTCATGACACCGAAGGACCACAAGCTAACCTATTAATGATATCTCTATCTATATATAGCATAATATACTGTATAATGCGGAAACATGAACTAAAAAACCATAAGGTTCAAAACTGTAACATAATTGATAAAGATATAACATCTGGATGAGGTATCAAATACATAGAACAACTGAAATAACTTTCTAAATATGATAGTCTGGAAAACCTCTAACTGAATGAACTATCTGAATAAGGACTTGATGGGACATGTACCCAACTAACTCCAACTAATAAATAAATTAATGAGATAATAAAGTTTTGATCATGTCCTAGAAAGATGAGGACTCACTTTTAGCTCTGATTTCTTAGACTGGAATCTACTGATGCTCTGGAGCTCATATCTCTGAACCTATGGGATAAGACACCATAGCTCAAATGTGTTAGTACTTTGAATGTACTGGTATGCATGTTAGGTAGGCTGAATGCATGTGGTTCATATGCATGAACAATACTGGCTAACTGACTAATATGAACGTGAGAACACATGCATGCATATCTAGTAACTATATCTGAAATCATGATAACATGAGTTTACGGATAACTAACATGACTAATGACTAAGTTTTGATAACTGATTACATGAGTGACTGTATCTGATAGTCCTAAATCTGATGGAACTAGCTGAGTTCCATACTGTATCTGAGTTGACCGCATCTGATAGTCCAAAATTCTGTAGAACTATCTGAGTTCTATTACTAAGACTGATTGACTGTATCTGACAGTCCAGATTCTATAACATGAAACTATAGGAAGTAGTCATCTAACTGATATGCCCCAAATGATGCATTATAGCTGAATCGGGGTCCAATCTGTGCCCTGATTGGAAGGGTGTCAATACTACGCCACAGGTACGGACAACATGTGATTGGCCCTCAACTAGCAGGTTACTCCAATGAGAATGGTGGGAACCCTCAACTAGTAGGTAAATTCACCTCATCTACCCTCAACTAGCAGGTATGATGTCTCAACCTACGGTGGCTACGTAGTTCTAGAACACAAGGATTGTTTCTATGAATCACACCCTCTACTGGCAAGTAAGTTCCCATCCTTGGGTTCAATCGATGCTAATTTTTACTCCCATCCAAATAGACACTAAAAATGATTAACTGATCTGAACATGTACTGAGTTTACTGAATTTCATTAACTAATGGAATACTACTGATATCTGACAACAAACTGAATTTGTGAGATTACTGAGGTGTAATACCCCATATTTTGGACTAGAATGGAAATCCATCATCCATATGCGTAGATGTTCCAAAAGCCTCGAATCCTATGTAATTTAGTGTGTTAATCAATTATGTAGTGTGGGAATATATTTGAGCATAAATTAATATCATAGAGGTCCCCTAACTAAAGGACGGGTTGAAAGCTTTCCTATCATTCAAGTTTTAGTGAGCGTCAAAACTAGGGTCAACTTAAATTGACCATAAATCCTTGAATATATCGAATTAGAGGACCTAATATATATCAAAGGAAATCTCTTTGAATTATATTTGCAACAATACCAATTTCATTAAAAACTGATATCGGAGCAAGGAGTTATGCCCATTTTACTCCAGCATATTAGGCTGGGAAACTAAGTGACGACATTCGTGATAAGTTGTCACGAGCGTGATGAACTATCAATAATGTCATCATCCCTGGGAATATTTCTACCCCCAGATATGACATTTTTGTGATAAGATGTCACACTCGTGATGGCCTACCACCAATGTCGTTAACCTTAACCAGAAAATCAAAATTTCCCCCTTTTGTGATGACATTTTGTGATGACTTATCACCAGCTTGACGACTTGTCATGGATGTCATCAGCTATTTTTTTCTAGTAATTTAAGGACATTTTTGTAAGGGTATTTTGGTCTTTTCCCATCTTTGGAGGTCTCTATAAATATGAGGAACCCCATCGAAACCTTAATTTCATCATTTACTCTTCCAATTCCCTTAAGAGAAAATATCAAGAGTTTCATTCAAGAACCCTAATCTTCCAAAAATCATCCATAAATTCTTCAAGATTTCTTCAAGAATCAAGCTCCTCATACTGTGGGCTTCGAGAATCATTTATTACAAGTGCAGATAGAGTCTCAAGCATTAGAATTGAGCCAATTTCAAGGATTAAGGTATGCAGATGTTGATTCTTGGGTCCCTTTCATCCAAGAAACTCAAGAACACTTTTTAAAATATAAAGATTTTATGTTTTTGAGATTTCATGATTTGTATGAGTTGAAATTGATGTTACATGTGTTGTTGAGTTTTGATTCATGTTTGTTTACAAGATTCATGAGCTTTGACCCTAGTAGGTGGAATCCGTGTGATATTTGTGATGAATCTTCGTTACGTTGCTTTCTATGTGATGTGTTCATGACTTTTGGGTGTAGAAATGGTTGAATAAGCGAAGCATGTTCCCCATAGGTCTGATAAAGAGCTTAGGTGAAACATAAGGGCCATTATTGTATGTTGAATAGGCAACCCCAAATTGTGAGTTAGTTTATGCATGCCTAGTGTTTGATTAAATGCCTAAGTAAATGAATTATTCCATCGTAGCTGGAAATCCCCAAATAAATATGAACCCATGCATGTCTAGTGTTTTGTTGAAGGACCTTAGTGAACAAATGGAGATGTGAGAGTAGTAAATTCCCCTATTATGTGCTCTTGATATATGCTAAGTTTTTAATACATGTCAAGTGGTTAGAAAGTAAGTTATGACATGATAGTATGAAGTTTTCCTAAGCCATGTGATATCCAAACACATGTCAAGACTGATATAGGAATAAAATAGTTGAGGTAAAACTTGGTTGAATGGAGTACGATCTATTAGCATGTTTCCTCTACGTTATTATATAGTTATGATTCCGAGACTCTTAAAGTGACCCTTTGGCGACTGTACTAATGAATAGATGTTTTTGATCCTTAAATGCTTGAGGTGATGTCTTAATGATTATGGGAATAAACATATGACATGATTCCTAATTACTTGAAAAGATGCTTTAATGATTGTAAAGATGCTTTAATGATTGTGGTGATGAATGAATGCTTGTGATGATGAACGAATGCTTGTGATGATGAATGAATGATTGTGGTGATGACTAGTCAAGAATGATTATGCTTTACTTTTATGCTATCGAGTCCTGCGGGTCTTTATACCCGATAATAGAGCTTTTGTCTAGAGCCCGTGTTAGTTTTTTCATAATTTAGTCAAGCTATGATTCTCAGAACTCAGTGAACTATAAAATACAGTATCCTCAGACAAGTGCAGAACTTAACAAAGATCAGTAATCTTAGTTATCTCTTAAATCTCTGTATCGATAGTAATCCAGCCTCAGTCTTGTAATCAGTGCAGATCTAATAGATTTCAAGTGATTTAATTCTAATCTCAGAAGTAATTTGAGTAATCTATTCAAGCTCTATATCGTCAGTCAGATACCATGATTCAATATCATTTCCGTCTAATATGAAAATAAGTGATTTCAGCGTAACTCAGTCAGATCTTTTAAGAAACATGATCAGTATCAGATTCATTTTAGTTAAGAATTCAGTTCAGAGTCTTTCAGTTGGGATAGAAACTAGCACTGAATAATGGAGGGATGGCGGCTCTTTCTATCAGCAAGAGAGGCTGAGTTGTTATTAGCAATCACTGACCTCCAGAACTATGTAGCTAGCACAGGATACAGGAATCACCATTAAGAAAAGTTGTCACCTCTAGAGAGAGGGTGTATTTAAATATTATATTGCCATAGGTCAACTTCCTGGTAAGGGTCATCTGTCAGAGAGGATTGACCAGAGAGAGGTCTTTACCCATGGCACGATATTGAAACTCTTCCAACTGGGGTTACAGAGTGGACCCCACCGGTGGTAGGTTAGGGCATGTCAGTTAAGTAGCTACTTACCACACTTACAGTTTTAGTTTTAGATTCAATCTCAGTTTCAGTATCAATCTTCATAAATCAGGACTGTCAGATACAGTCATCTATATTTATGAGAAACACATAGAGTTCCATTGATTTATGGACCATCCTGTCAGATAGTCTTGGTCTCATATACAGTTATTTGATATCATATTCACAGATATACCGCCGGACAGGCTTGATCACAGTATCAGATTTCTATTGAGTATTCTTGTTGTCAAATTTAGATATAATCATACTTATTATATTTGATAATTGCTTCCAAAATAGTCTATTAGAAAAGTTGATCTCTAATCTTTTCACTCAAAAGCCGTAAGCTCAAAATTTAGTACTTGATGTAAGTACATCTAGACTTTAAGTTATCAGTATCAGATGATTCAGTGATTTAGTATCTCAAGGTCAGTAGTGAGTTTAGTATGCAGTAAAGTGGTATCCAAGTTTCAGTATCTAGAGTTGCGATGATTGGGTTCATGGTCTATGCATTCATGTATGTGTTCTCATGTGGCATCTTCATGATTATTCAGTTTAGATATTATGCATGCATGAGCCCTTGCATTAGCCTACCTCGTCTACATAATTGGTACATTCCTGTACTGACGCATTTGCGCTATGGTGTTTTATTTGACACCATAGGTTTAGAGGCATAGAATCCAGAGTATCCTCAGCAGTTCAGTCCCAGTCAGCAGCAGCGGCAGTGAGTCCTCTTCTTTCAAGGATGAATCTCAGTTTACTATTATTGCTTCAGGCTTTGTTTATTTTCAGTTGACGGAGTTAGTTGGGGACCTATACCATCAACTCCACACTTTAGACAATTTAGAGTCTTTTCAGATGGATGTATTAGTATTCAATTTTCTGTATCATGAGTATTCATAGATGTGTTGAACCTTGGGGATAGTTTATGTATTTATTTCAGATATTATGCAGTGTATAGGTACAAATATCAGTAAATGGTTAGATTATGGTCCTTTAGGGTCATAAGCACTGTGTGACATCTCAGGATAGAATCTCGGGGCGTTACAAACTTAGTATCAGAGCCTAAGGTTCAAAATTGTTATAGGTAGTCTAAAAAGTCGTATCTAGTAGAGTCTTGTGCATGGGTGAGTAGCGTTCCAAATTTATGTACAAGAGGCTACAGGATGTTCTTAAGAGCAGTTCCCCTTATTTTAGTGATCATTTCATGCGAGTAAGCATGAGATCAAGTTGGTTCTCAATCTAATCTACTTCTTTCTTCCAATTACAGAGTATGCCTCCTCACAGAGATTTTGTCCATGGGATTGATGATCAGCCCCCTCATCCAGTAGATCCTAAGAATGAGAGTGTGTCATATCCAAAGTTTCGGGCAGCTTTCCAGCTGCTAGGCCAAGATGTGACAAATGTTCAGGGCAATCTTCAGACTATAGCCTCACCTTAGCAAGATGGGAATTCTGCCACAGCTAGTGTTAGAAATTTCATAAAAATAAACTCGCTAGAATTCTTTGGGTCAGTAGTAGGTGATGATCCACAACTTTATTTAGAGGAGGTGAAGAAGATCACCCAAATTATGTATGTTTCTAAGGAGGAGAGTGTTAGTATCTTATAGGCTGGAAGATATTGCTTATGATTGGGTAGTGATGTGGGAGAAGAGTAGATGGGAGAATGGAACTCCCGTGACTTGACTAGAGTTTCAGAGTGCCTTTCTAGATAGGTTTTTCCTACTAGAGATGATAAAAGCTAAGGTAGAAGAGTTTATGCACCTAAGGCAAGGTTCCATGATCCTGAAAGAGTATTGTCTTAAGTTTAACCAATTAGCTAAGTATGCTATCTTCTTGGTAACTGGCCCTAGAGCGAGTATGAGTAAGTTTTTATCTAGGGTGTTGAGTTATGTGTTGAAAGAGTATAGAGCTTCTATGCCTAATATAGATATATACCTTTCTAGGCTAATGATGCATGCACAATAGATTGAGGCAGATAAGATGAAGGAGAGAGAGAGTGAGTAAAAGTGCCAAGACAGGTAGTCGTGGTTTCTCGCAGTCAGGGTCCCAAGGTGGTAGTAGTTCTCTATATGTTTGAAGATTTTTAGTTCTAACTCCGTCTTCAGCTAGTGTAACCGCACCTATGTTCAGGGGTGTCAAATCTGAGGGAGTGCCAAGATCCAAAGGCCAGAGTAGTGCTAGTGGTGTTCGTACCCATCCCCATTGTGGAGAGTATGGCAAGCACCAACAAGGTTTGTGTAGAGATAGTAGTGATATGTGCTTTGGGTATGGTGAGCCAGGCCATAGAAGGTAAGAATGTAAAGTGTTGACTCAAAGGGGTAGACTCTGTGCACTTCAGGCTCGCCTTGATTGGGAAGGATTCCCTAAAATAGACTCGGGTATGTTATGAGCCCTTCATCATTATGAAATGCATTGACAGATCCTTTGCTCCTATTTTGAGCTTATATGTTAACATGAGTCATGTATGAGTTTCAGATATTGATCGGTCAATCGGGACCCAGTCTGTAGGTGCCCCATGCACCGCCCCAGTATTTCAGTGAAGTGTGTTTAGAGGGACATAGAGTCCCAAGGGGGAGATACCCCATAGTATCATGATGTTGCATGCCATTAGATTCATCCCGATGGATGTTCAGATTTTCTTTATATAGTTAGCATCAGTCGTTATTGTATTGTCAAGTTACATTTTAGAAAGTAAGCTTAGCCGGACATTCATGCATTAGATATGCACATTTAGTAGAAATAAGTTCAGCTTGTCAGTGTGTGATCAATCATGCATTCTTGAGATCAGCCCAATTATGAGTCTATGCATCAGATATGCATGAGAATTATGAGAATTCAACTATGAGTAGATTCAATCGAGTATTCCATGCATTAGATATGCATGCCCAGTGCAATAACTCTATATGTCAGTGGTTCCAGTTGCATAGTCATGTTCTAAATATTCATGTACCTTAATTAAGTTTAGTTAATCAGTACTTGTAACTTATCAAGCGACATTCGACGACGAATGATTCTAAGGGGGAGATAATGTAATACCCCACATTTTGGACTAGAATGGAAATCCATCATTCATATGCGTAGATGTTCCAAAAGCCTCAAATCCTATGTAATTTAGAGTGTTAATCAATTATGTAGTATGAGAATCTATTTAAGAATGAATTAAGATCATAGAGGTCCCCTAACTCAAGGATGAGTTGAAAGCTTTCCTATCATTCATGTTTTTGTAAGCGTCAAAACTTAGGTCAACTTCAATCGACCATAAACCCTTGTATATCTCAAATTATAGGACCTACTATATATCAATGAAATCTCTTTGAATTATTTTTCCACCGATACCAACTTAGTCAAAAACCAATATCGGAGCAATGATTTATTCCCATTTTACTCCCGCATGTCAGACTAGGAAACTGAGTGACGAGATTCGTGATAAGTTGTCACGAGCGTGATGACCTATCAATAATGTCATCATCCCTGGGCAGATTTCTATCCCCAATGACGATATTTTGTGATAAGCCATCACACCCGTGATGGCCTATCACTAATGTCGTCAACCTTAACCAGAAAATCAAAATGTCACCCTTTTGTGATGACATTTCATGATGACTTATCATCAGCTTGATGGCTTGTCATAGATGTCGTCAGCTATTTTTTCTAGAAATTTAAGGAAGTTTTTCCAAGGGTATTTTGGTCATTGTCCATCTTTTAGAGGTCTCTATAAATATGAGGAACCCCATCCAAACCCTAATTTCATCATTTACTCTTCCAATTCCCTTAAGAGAAAATATCTAGGATTTTATTCAAGAACCCTAATCTTCCAAAAATCATCCATAAATTCTTCAAGATTCCTTCAAGAATCAATTTCCTCATAGTGTAGGCTTCGAGAATCGTTTATTACAAGTGCGAATAGAGTCTCAAGCAGTAGAATTCATCCAATTTCAAAGATTAGGATATGTAGATGTTGATTCTTAGGTCCCTTTCATCCAAGAAACTCAAGAACCCTTTTTAAAATATGAAAATTTTATGTTTGTGAGATTCCATGATTTTTATGAGTTGAAATTGATGTTACATGTGTTGTTGAGTTTTGATTTATATTATTTACAAGATTCATGAGCTTTGACCCTAGTAGGTGGAATTCGTATGATATTTGTGATGAATCTTCCTTATGTTGCTTTCTATGTGATGTGTTCATGACTTTTGGGTGTAGAAATAGTTGAAAAAGTGAAGCATGTCCCCCATAGGTTTGATAAAGATCTTAGGTGAAGCATAAGGGCCATTATACTATGTTGAATAGGCAACCCCAAATTGTGAGTTAGTTTATGCATGCCTAGTGTTTGATAAAATGCCCAAGTAAATGAATTATTCCATGATAGTAGAAAATCCCCAAATAAATGTGAACCCATGCATGTCTAGTGTTTTGTTGAAGGACCTTAGTGAACAAATGGAGATGTGAGAGTAGTAAATTCCCCTACTATATGCTCTTGATATATGCTAAGTTTTTAATACATGCCAAGTGGTTAGAAAGTAAGTTATGACATAATAGTATGAAGTTTCCCCAAGCCATGTGATATCCAAAAATATTTCAAGAATTACGTAGATATGAAATAGTTGAGGTAAAACCTGGTTGAATAGAGTATGATCTAGTAGCATGTTTCCCGTACGTTATTATATGATTATGATTTTGAGATGCTTAAAGTGACCCCTTAGCGATTGTGATGATGAATAGACGTTTGTGATCCTTAAATGCTTGAGGTGATGACTTAATGATTGCGGGAATAAACATATGACATGAGTCCTAATTACTTGAAGAGATGCTTTAATGATTATAAACATGCTTTAATGATTGTGATGATGAATGAATGCTTGTGATGATGAACGAATGCTTGTGATGATGAATGAATGATTGTGGTGATGACTGGTTAAGAATGATTATGCTTTACTTTTATACTATCGAGTTCTGGGGGTATTTATACCCGATAATAGAGTTGTTGTCTAGAGCCTGTGTCAGTTTCTCAATAATTTTAGTCGATCCATGATTCTTAGAACTCAGTGAACTATAGAACTCTGTATCCTCAGAAAAGTGCAAAACTTAAAGAAACCTCAGTAATCTTAGTTATCTCTATAATCTCTATATGGATAGTAATCTAGCCTCAGTCCTGTAATCATCTCATATCTAATAGTATTCAAGTGATTTAATTCTAAACTTAGAAGAGATTTGAGTAATCTATTCAAGCTCTGTATCATCAGTCAAATACCATGATTCAATACTATTTTTGTCATATACAGAACTAAGTGATTTCAATGTTACTCAGTCAGATCTTTTGAGAAACATGATCAGTATTAGATTTAGTTTAGTTGTGTTCTGTTGAGAATTCAATTCAGAGTCCTTCAGTTAAGAGTAGAAACTAGCACCGAGCGAGAGAAGAATGGCGGATCTTCATGTTAGCGAGAGAGGCTAGAGTTCTTAGTAGCAATGCCTGACCTCCAGAACTGCGTAGCCAGCATAGGATATAGGATTCACCATCAGGAAAGGTTGTCACCTCCAGAGAAAGAGTATTTGACTGTTATATTACCTTAGGTTGACTTCTTATTAAGGGTCATCTATTAGAGAGTATTGACCAAAGAGAGATCTTTACCTGTAGGACGGTATTGATACCCTTCCAGCTGGGGTTATAGGTTAGACCCCACCTTTGGTAGGTTAGGGCATGTCGATTAAGTAGCTACTTCCCACAGTTATAGTTTTAGTTTTAGATTGAATCTCAGTTTCAGTATTAATCTTCATAAATCATGACTGTCAGATACAATCATCTATCTTTATGAGGAACTCATATAGTTCCATTAATTCATGGACTATCCCATCAAATTAGCTTGGTTTTATATATAGTTATTTGATATCATATCCAGAGATATGCAGCCAGACAAGCTTGATCATAGTATCATATTTCTATTGAGTATTCTTTTTGTCAGATTCATATATAATCATACTTCTTATCTTTGATAATCATTTCCAAAATAATCTGTTAGAAAAGTTGATCTCTAATCCTGTAAGTAAAAAGAAATAAGCTCAAAATTTAGTCCTTGATATAAGTACATCCAGTCTTTCAGTTATCAGTATTAGATGAGTTAGTGATTCAGTATCTCAGGGTCAGTAGTAAGTTCAGTCTACAGTAAAGTGGTATCCGAGTTTCAGTATCTAAAGTTGTGATGATTGTGTTCATGGTTTGTGCATTCATGTATATGTACTCATATGGCATCTTCATAATTATTCAGTTTAGATATTATGCATGCATGAGCCCTTGAATTATCCTACCTCATCTATATACTCGGTACATTCCTATATTGATGCATTTGCGCTATGATGTTTTATCTGATACCATAGGTTTAGAGGCACAGATTCCAAGGTATCCTCAGCAGTTCAGTCCTAGTCAGCAACAGTGGCAGTAAGTTTTTTTTTTTTTAGGACAAATCTTAATTTACTATTATTGCTTCAAAGTTTTTTCTTTTCAGTTGATGGAGTTAGTTGGGGACCTATCCCATCAACTCCATAGTTCAGACAGTTTAGAGGTTTTTTAAACGGATGTATTAGTATTCAGTTTTCTATAATACTAGATATGTTGAACTTTGTGGCTAGTTTCCATATTTATTTTAGATATTATGCAGTGTGCAGGTACAGATATCAGTAAAGGGTTAGCTTGTGGTCCTTTGGGGTCATAAGCACCGTGTGACGTCTCCGAATGGAATCTTGGGGCTTTATATGAGGTTATTGAATTACTGAGCTTTCCTGAGTCTATGAATGACTGAGTTCTATGGATCATGGCTTGACTGAGGATATTGTGAAAACATGACACTGCATCTAGGCATACAGCTAAATTATTTGGTATAAGTACCCCCAAGACTCGATGGAAAGAAACTGACAAAGCATGACTTTCTTAAATACATGACCAATATCGCAATCCATAATTCATTTATTGAGGAAATTCATCAAACATGTGATATGCATAATCTTGTACATAAATGGGGATTTCATAAGGTCATACTACTTGGGTATTTTTGTCCTTCACTAGGCATTTAATCAAATACATAGTAGGCATAGTATATGTAGACAACATTATATAAAAATAAACATCATAATTCAACTCTAATTTCATCATTCAAGGGTTTAATCATAGGTCCACATGAATCTACCTTTATACTAATCAATTCCACATAAAATTTATCACCCAACATGGATTAGAATTTTATTGGTCATTATCAACATGAATAAAAGTAACCCAACATGAAATTCATAAAGAAATCCATACAATTGAACTTTGAAAAGAGATTATTGGGCTTCATGGATGAAAGGAGTCCATGAATGAACACTATGCATACTTGGGTTGAGATTTTTAAAGTTCTTGAACTCGAAGAATTTGAATCTCTTAGTTCTTGAAGAAGATTTAAATTTTATTCTTGGGGATTAATGTTAGAGAGAAAACCCTAATTTTGATGTTGTGGAAGAATAATGAATTTAGGAGCCTTTGTCGGATATTACTAGGTATATAAACGGGTGGTAAAGTACCAAAAATTCCCTTTAAAAAATACTTAAAAATAACTGAACGGAACCTGTGATGGTTCATGCAACGGTCCGTCGCTGGATCGACGGTCCGTTATTTTGACCATCATAGGTGGACCAGGACTGTAACTTACTGTCCTGGTGAGATGGTGGGGTGTGATGATCCGTCAGTCCTGATCGTCGCATCTAGGTTAAATAGGGCTATCACTGTTTCCCTTGAGACTGTCCATTGCTAGTCCAACGGTCCGCCAGCCTGGGCCATCGATCCTGGGAAGAAGGTAGTCACAGTCATGGGTGATGGTCCTTCACTAGTCTAATGGTCTGTCGCTAATCCAACGGTTCATCGCTAGTCTGACGGTTCATCGGCCTCATCGTCGCACCTGGACGATTTTACTGCCTTCTATATTTCGGCCATAACTTCCTCTTTTGATGTCGGATTTCGATGAAATTGGTATCGATGGAAAGCTTATTCAATTTACCACATAGAAAATGTAAAAAAAAAAATACCATGTGTACAAAAGTGGATTCATCTTTTAAAGAAAGCTTCTAACATTCTT
>NW_025893629.1:164433-270447 GCF_002878395.1 Capsicum annuum
TAGACTTTACTACTATATACTCTTTCCATTCACTTTTTTATTGGTAAGAAGAGTCAATTTGCTAATCGTCAGTGCTAAAATTAATTAGATAAATTCAACATTTTAAAACTAAAATTCAGATATTCAAAATCAAATATTCAATTTAAAAATGAAAACTACTATTTTCAAATTTCATAATTTTTGTGTCTACACTCCCACTAAGACGGTTCAGACATATTATTATATTGTTCCTTATTCTTTTATAAATACTCTCTCTATTTTATATTACTTGGTCTTTGATGACCTAAAGTATTTTTAAGAAGTTTTAACTAATGAAATATTTACTAAACTAACCTATAAATGATGATTTAAAATTCATAATTTGAAAACTATTATTTTATGTACTAAAAATAATATGAAAAAAATAATAAAAAACTTTTAATTTACTAAAAGAGATAAATTAAATATAAACGTATAATATTTAATACCATGCCAATTAAAATGAAACTAATTATGAAATTGAGAGTAAAAATCAGCACCAAAATCAAAAGCATAATAGAACCATTGAGACGTTCTTTTTAATAGGCCCAGATGGCCATCAAAAGTGGAAAAACAAAAGAAAAAATAAAACTATTAAAAGACATGATGTAAGGCTAATGTATTTTACGTTACATTTCAAAAGTGTCATTTGAAGCAGCTGTCATGCTTAAACTACAGAAATGGACCCATGTGGGCTGCTATACATAATTGTCCCCACACAAGAAAAATCCTACAAAACTAGTCTTCCTTCTTTCTTTTCATATATAGAACACATATCTATTTATCCCTCTATACCTTACATATTTTAAACAACTCTCTATGTGTTATGAAATATAAAGAAGAGAAGAATAAAAATGGAGAGAGAAGTGAGTAATTGTTATTTATCTTAAGGATTTCTTGATGACTCAATTGCAATGGAGGAAAATCCCTTTATTCATAAGGAAAACCTAACTTTAACCCAAAAGTTGGGTGTTTCTAACTTTATGCTCACTATATAGAAATGAGGCCTTCAACCCTTAAGTGGGTATTTATAGAGGTTTGGGAAAGAGTCGAAAAGACCAAAATGCTCTTTAAAGAAAAGAGTTGAAAACTGTTGATCGAAGTCTATGATGGTCAATCTGACAGTCCGTCAGAGGGACTGACGGTCCACCAAGTCATTCGTCACTCGAGTACCAAAACTGAGACATTCTCTCTCGATATGACGGTCGAAGTGACGGTCCATCAGGAATCTGACGGTCCACCAGATCATTCATCGCCTGAGGGTCAGGAATAGGCCATTCTGTTTTGACCTGACGGACCCCTTGACGGTCCGTCCACTTTTCGACTGTCCGTCCACTTTTTGATGGTCCACCACTTTGGCCATCACTCGGGAGCCATAAATGGGATGCTCTGTCTTGGCCTGATGGGATAATTGATATTCCACCAAGGACTTGGCGGTCCACCAGGTCGACCGTCAAACCTGGGCGATTCTGATACCATTTAGTAAAATGGCCATAACTCCCCCGTCCGATGTCGGATTTTGATGAAATTGGTATCGATGGAAAGATTATTCAGTACTCTATATGAAAAACAAAGTTGAAATTAGAGAAATACAACAAGATTCAAAGTGTTTCATGCTTGGGAAGATATTTCTGAAACTTTTAACTCAGATTTTTCATTTTCCGAAAATGCTCTAAGGCTCAGACTAGGAGAGAACTTTGCGGGATATTACATTATCTCCTCCTTGGGAACATTCGTCCTCGAATGTCACTTTGATAGACTGAGAATACTGATCAACAGAACTTACTCAATACACAGAAACATCTCAAGGTATGACTACGCAACTGGAACGACTGACATACGGAGTTCTCACACTGGGCATGCATATCTGATGCAAGGAATACTCGAATGAATCTACTCATAGCTGAATTCTCATAACACATATGCATATTTGATGTATGGAATCGCAACTAGAATGATCTCATGAATACACGATTGATCACACGCTGACTAGCTGAACTCTTTCTACTAAATGTGCATATCTAATGCATGAATGTCCAGCTAAGCTGACTTCTGAAAGCACTACTTGACAATGCAATAATGACTAATGCTAAATTTATAAAGGAAATTTAATCATGCACCGGGATGAATCTATTGGCATGCAGTATCATGATACTATAGGGTATCTCCCTCATTGGGACTCTATGTCTCTCTAAACACACTTCACTAAAATACTGGAGTAGTACGTGTGGCACCTACGACTGAATCATAATTGACCTACTGAGACCTGAAACTCGGGTATGACTTATGATAGTATATAAGCTTAAAATCAAAGCAAAAGACCTAATAATGCATAGTATAATGATGAAGGGCTCATAACTTACCCGGGTCTATTTCAGGGAATTCTTCCCGGTCAAAGAGAGACTGAAGGACGACTACGCTGACTTCGGGGACCTGGCTTAGGATAGTCTCAAACTTTATGACCGGTCTCTCCATATCCAAAGCACACATCGCTATCGGCTGTACATACATCCTTATTATTCTTACCGCATTCTCCACACAATGGGTAAGTACGAACTCCACTAGTACTACTCTGGGCTTTGGAGCTTGGTGCTCTCTCAAATCTAACACCCCCAAACACAGGTACGAGTACACTAGCTGAAGACAGAGATGGAACTAAAAATCTTCGACCATACTAAGAACTACTACCACCTTGAGACCCCAACTGCGAGAGACCACGACTACCTATCTTGGCTCTTTTACTCCCACTCTCTCTCTCATTCATCTTATCTTCCTTAATTTTTTGTGCATGAATCATTACCCTAGAAAGGTCCATATCTCTATTGAGCATGGCAGCTCAACACTCTTTCAATACATAACTCGATACACCAGACAAAAGCTTACTCATACTCGCTCTAGGGTCAACTACCAAGCCAGGAGCATACTTAGCTAATTGGTTAAACTTAAGACAATACTCTTTCACGGTCATGGAACCTTTCCTTAGGTTTATGAACTCCTCTACCTTAGCCTCTCTTATCTCTAGCGGGGAACATCTATCCTGAAAGGCACTCTGAAACTCTGACCTAGTTACAGAAGCTGCATTCTCCCCTCTACTCTTTCCCACATCACTACCCAATTATGAACAATATCTTTCAATCTATAAGATACTAACTCAACACTCTCCTTCTCTGACACTACATAATCTAAGTGTTATTCTTCACCTCCTCAAGAAATAACTGCAGATCCTCACCTACTACTGACCCAAAGAATTCAGGTGAGTTCATTCTCATAAAGCTTCTAATCCTGGTTGCGGCAGAATCCCCATCTTGATGAGGTGGGATTGCAGCCTAACGGTTCCCATGAACATTAGTCACAGCCTGGGATAGCGCTTGCAAAGCTGCACGGAACTCTATATATGACACACTCTCATTTTCAGGATCTAATGGCTGAGTGGATGGTCACCAACCTCATAGACAAAATATCTGGGAGAAGGCATACTCTATTATTGAAATAAGCAAGTGGATTATATTAAGGATCAACTTGAGCTTAAGCTCTCTCGCACTATCTAAATACTGAAAGAATGGAAATTACTCTTAAGTATATCTTGTAGTCTCTTGTACATAAATATGGCGCGCTAAACACCATGCACAAGACTCTACTAGATGCGGCTTTTTAGATTCCCTAGGATACTATTGAACCTTAGGCTCTAATACCAAGTTTGTAATGCCTCGAGATCCCTTGTCGTGATGTCACACGGTGCTTATGGACTTGAAGGACCACAAGCTAACCCTTTACTGATATTTGTATCTGTACACTGCATAATATCTGAAATAAATACAGAAACTGGCCATAAGGTTCAACACATCTATACATACTCAAACTGGAAATTGAATACTAATACATCAACATTCGTCTGAAAATCCTCTAAACTATTTGAACTATGGAGTTGATGGGACATATCCCCAACTAACTTCGTTCACTGAGAATATAAATAAAATCTGATGCAATAATAGTAAACTGAGATTCATCCTTAAAGGAAGAGGACTCAATGCTACTACTGCTACCTGGGACTGAACTGCTGAGGAAACTCAAAATCTTGTGCCTCTGAAACTATGGTGTCAAAAAAAAACACCATAGCGCAAATGCGTTAGTACCAAAATATACTGAGTATGTAGACGAGGCAAGGCTAAATGTAAGGGCTCATGCATGCACAATGTGTAAACTGAATAATTATGAAAACATCGCATGAGAACACATACATGAATGCACAGGTCATAATCACAATCATCACAACTCTAGAGACTAGAACTCAGATACCATTTTCTTGCAAACAAAACTCACTATTGACACTGAGATACTGAATCACTGACTCATCTGATACTGATAATTGGGAAATATGGATGCACTTTCATCAAGGAGTGAGTTCTGAAATCTCTGAACATACTGAGATTACGAGTATCTGAGCTTCTGAAATGGATAGCAACCCTATCTAACAAGTTGTCTTTGAGTCTGTAGATAATAATACTACTTGATAACTGATTTTGAGATCGGCCTATCTAGCAGCGAATCTTTAAATTTGTAGATAATCATACATGATGTCCTGTATCTAACAGCCTTGTATTTTGTAAATTGAACTGAGCTCTTTCTTAAAGTCTAAGACTGATTCTGAAACTGAGACTATGGGATGTAGTTACTTAATTGACATGCCCTTACTATCTCTTAGGGGTCCAACCTCTATCCCTGGTTGGGAGGGTGCCAATATCGTACCACGGGTAAAGACATTATCTCTATGTGACCCTCATCTATCAGCTCCTCATACGAGAATGGTGGAGCCCTCATCTAATAGGTCAAGCCACCTCATCTACCCTTATCTAGTAGGTATAAAGTCTCTCATCCACCCTCATCTCGCAGGTGTGATGTCTCAACCTACGCTAGCTACATAGTTTTAGAGCACAAGGATCGCATCTGAGGATTACACCCTCTACTAGTAGGTGAGTCCCCATCCTTGACCTCGCTCGGTGCTAGTTTCTACTCTCAACTGAAAGACACTGATTTAATTCTTTACTAAACATAGATTGAGCTGAATCTGATATTGATTATATTTCTGAAGAGATCTGACTGAGTTACGCTGAGAATACTTAGTTTCGTATCTGACGAAAACGTATCAAATTATAGCATCTGATTGACGATGCAGAGCTTGAATAGATTATTCAAATTGCTTTTGAGATTAGAATTGAATCACTTGAATACTATTAGATCTGAGCTGATTATAGGACAGAGGCTAGATTACTAGCGATATAGAGATTACAGAGATAACTGAGATTACAGAGCCTGATTAAGCTCTGCACTTATTTGAAGATACATGGTTCTATCGTTCACTGAGTTTTGAGAATCGTGGCTCGATTAGAATTTTTGTAAAACAGACATAGGCTCTAGATAATAGCTTTAATGTCGGGTATAAATACCAAAATACTCGATAACATAAAAGTAAAACATAATCATTCTCACATCATCATGATCATCCATTCACCATTACAATCATTCATGTATTATTGCAATCATTCATGTATTATCGCAATCATACCTTAATCGTCACCATCATTAATGTATCATCACAATTACCAAAGGGTCGCTTTAAGCAACTCGGGATATTAATCACTTAATAACATAGAGGAAACATGCTACTAGATCATACCTCATTCAGCAAGGTTTTACCTCAAGTATTTCATACGTATATTGGCCTTAACATGTATTTGGATTTCACACTGCTTGGGAAACTTCATACTATCATGTCATAGCTTACTTGCTAATCACTTAGCATATATTAAAAAAAACTTAAACATATATCAAGGGGTACATAATGGGGAATTTACAACCATCACATCTCCACTCAACCACCAAGGTCCTTCAACAAACACTAGACATGCATAGGTTCACACTTATTTAGGGATTTCCTACTAGCATGGAATAATTCATTCACTTGGTCATTTTATCAAACACTAGGCATGCATACACTAGCTCACAATTTGGGGGTTTTTATTCAACATACTATAATGTCCCATATTCTTCTTCTAAGCTTTTATCAACCTATGGGAGACATACTCTGCTAAATCAACCAATTCTACACCTAAAAGTCACGCACACATCAACAATCGTAACACATGATCATATCTTAGAAGTCATTGGATCATGATTTAACTACAATTCTTAATTTGTAGTCTCTTAGACATTTTATCGAACACCTCACATGCACAACTTAGGCATTAGTATAATAACCCAACTACCCATCATGAACAACCAAATTTACATGTTTCCACTCATATATTATCATAAATTCATACAAACCACATAAGTATCCCTTCTTGGAGGTCATTCAACATCAACAACAAGTACATAATCCATTTACCACACAAATACCATCTACTAAGGCCAAGGCTTGATAATTTTGTAGACAAACATGAACTACAACTCAATCATAGCAAGAACATCAATTTCAACTCACAAGAATCATAAAAAAAAGAATTCATAAACATAAATCTTGGAAATTTAGAAAAAGGTATTTAAGCTTCTTGGAAGAAAGGGACCAAAGAATCAACATCTACATACCTTGGGGAAACTCTTTATTGAAAACCTTTGGAAGAATTCTTTATTTTTGCTCTTGATTCTCTCTAAATTTTTTGTGGAAGAAGAGAGAATTTTTGATTTTGGAAACCTTAGTTTTTGGGTGAAAGAAGAGAAAAGAAATAAGGCCTTCAACCATTAAGAGGGTATTTATAGAGGTTGGGGAAAGAGTGGAAAAGACCAAAATGCCCTTTAAAGAAAAGAGTTAAAAACTGCTGATCGGGGTTTGTGACGGTCGATCTGACGGTCCACTAAGTCGTTCAACATTTGAGTGCCAAAACTGGGATATTTTCTCTCGACGTGATGGTCAAAGTGATGGTTCATCAGGAATCTGACGGTCCACCAGATCGTCCGTCACCCGAGGGTCAAGAATGGGCCATTCTATTTTGACATGACAAACTCTTTGATGGTCCGTCAATTTTTTGATGGTCCACCACTTTGGACGTTACTTGAGGGCTAGAAATGGGATATTCTGTCTTGTCCTAACTGAACACTTGACGGTCCACAAAGGACTAGGTGGTCCGCCAGGTTGACTGTCAAACCTGGGCGATTCCAATACCGTTTTGTAAAACAGCCATAACTCCCTCGTCCGATGTTGATTTTGATGAAATTGATATCGATGGAAAGCTTATTTAATGGTCTACATGACAAAAAGTTGAACTCAGAGAAATAAAACATGATTCAAAGTGTTTCATACTTGGGAAGATATTTTTGAAACTTTTGACTCAGATTTTTATTTTTCCAAAAACACTCTAAGGCTCAGACTAGGAGAGAACTTTGCAGGGTATTACAATGAGGACGAAACCCTAACCTAATATAGATGCATCATAGGATACTACGAACCTATCTGAACCATTTGGAAAAGCTAAAATTAGGGCTGAGGTGAGTCGAGTCTTCAAATCCTAAAAACTCTTCTCCCAAGGATCTGACCACTGAAACTTAACTTTCTTCTGAGTCAATCTGATCATAAGGGATGGAATAGAGAAAAATCCCTCAACAAATCATTTTTAATAGCTAGCTAGACCCAAGAAACTTCTGATATCGAATGGAGAGATAGGGTGAGGCCAGTTTCTTACTGCTTCAGTCTTTTGAGGATCAACTCTAACGCCATCACCAGAACTGATATGACCAAGGAATGCTACTGACCTTAGCCAAAATTCATACTTACTAAATTTGGAAAATAGTTGATGATTTCTGAGAGTTTGTAATACTTTTCCAAGATGGTCTGTAGTATCACGCTCACTGCAGGAATAGACAAGGATGTCTTCTATGAAAATTATAATGAACATATCCAAGTACTACTTGAACATACAATTTATTAAGTCCATGAAAGTGGATAGGGCATTGGTAAGACCAAAGGACATAATTAATAACTCAAAGTGACCATAGCGAGTTTGGAAAGCTATTTTTGGAATGCACATTCTCTGACTCTGAGCTGATGATAGCCTGATCTGAGGTCTATCCTAGTGAAATAGCTGGCACCCTAAAGTTTGTCAAATAAGTCATCGATTATAGTGAGTGGATACTTGTTCTTGACCATGAATCTATTGAGTTGACGGTAATCTATACACATTCTGAGAGAAACATCTTTTTTTTGCATGAATAAGACTGGTGCGCCACACGGGGACATACTAGGTCTGATAAATCCCTTATTTAGGAGATCCTTCAACTGTTCTTTCAATTCTCTGAGTTTTGTTAGTTCCATTTGTATGGAAAAATATATATAGGCTGAGTATCTTGAAGAAGATCAATGCCGAGTCTATTTCCCTTTCAGGAGAAATTCTTGGAATATCTTTGGGAAAGACATCAGAATATTCATTCACTACTGGGACTGATTCAAGACTGGACGTTTAGGATCTAGTGTCCTTAAATCGAATAAGATGATAGACACATCCCTTAGATATCATTTTCATTGCCCGAAGGTAGGAAAAAACCTGACCCTTAAAGGCTGAAGTACTACCCCTCCACTCTAGGACAGGTTCATTTAAAAACTAAAACTGGACAAATCTATTTCTGCAGTCAACTGTGGCATAGTAGGAATAAAGTCAATCCATAGCGAGAATGACATCGAAATCAGTCATCTCTAATTTAAATAATTCTGCTGAAGTGACTTTCTGAAATATCATCACCGGACAATTCTTGTATACCCATTGGGCTATGATAATTTTACCTACTAGGGTAGAGACTGAGAAGGGCTTTGCTAGAATTTTATGACTGACTCCTAGATCTAGCAAAGAATAAACATGTACATAAAAGATCTATAACGTACCAGTGACCAAATTAGGAGAATTTACCTGATCTTCTCAAGACTAAAGAGCATATAATCTATTTGGACGTTGCCCATTAGAGGAACTGGAAGTGGCACCCTGCTGGTTTGGGAGACTAGACTGAGCTAAGGAACTATTATGCTGACCCTGCAAACCTGAATAGGGACAATCTCTGACTCTATGGCCTGCCTTACCATATTTGAAACATACATCACTGACAACTCTGCAAATACCCTTGTGGTTCTTACCATTAGTCTAATAAAGAGGATTGGTTCGGGAACTGCTAATACTGCCCTGAGATTTAGGGCCTGGTGCCCTATCTTTGTTACCCTCCCTAAACTTTGGAAATAGAGCATTGGCTAAGGAAGGAGCTGGAATGGATAACTTTGGGCAGAACTAAGAATGGTTACCGCCCTCTAACTTAGGCTGATTGAAATTAAAGCTACCTATTCTAGCTCTCTTATTCTGCTTCTCTCTCCTTAATCTTCTGCTCCTCTATCTATTAAGCAGGGATCATAATCTTGGCTATGTCTATCTCACTAATCAATATGGCAGTCCTGCACTCTTTGACCATACTATCATTCACACCAGAAACAAACTTACTCATCTTAGCCCTGCTGTCTGCCACTACATGATGAGCATATCTAGCTAGTTGAGTAAACTTGAGAGAATACTCTTTCACTATCATGTTACCCTACCTGAGGATGATAAACTCTAACACCCTAGCTCTTCTCAGCTCTAGGGGAAAGAATCTATCTACGAAGGCAGTGGGAAACTCCTCCCACTCAACAGGACCTGCATATATAGCCCTCTCTGCTTTCCACTGTTTGAACAATGTGTGAGCCATATCCCGTAACTGATATGCAGCTAGCTCAACACTCTCACTAGCGATAACCCCCATGATATCTATACCCTTTTGAACCTGATCAAGGAATTCTTGAGGGTTCTCGTCTGTCTTAGACTCGAAAAAGGATGGAGGATTCATCTAGGTTAAATATCGAATCTTGGTTGTAGCTGTATTGGCTACTGGGTTGGCTGGAACAAAAGTTGGCTATTCATTCTGAGCAGCAATTGAATTAGCAAGAATAGTGAATGTAGCTCTAAACTCTTCATGAGAGACGTGTTCGTCCAAGGAATCTGCTTGGACGGGCTGAGGGGCTGACTGATTCTCATTTCTTCTTTTGGGAGTCATGTTTTAAAAATGAAAAGGGAGAAACGGATTAGACTGAGAGTTGAATTTGAGCTCATGCTCACTGACATGACATGAATACTGAAAGAAGGGAAACTGTTCCTAAAATATCTTATAGCCTCCTGTACATAAATGTGGTGCACAACACACCCATGCACAAGACTCTACTAGATGCGGCTTTTAGACTTCCTAGGACTCAAATGAACCTCGCTCTGATACCAAGTTTGTAACACCCCAAATTTTGTACCTGGAATGCCATATGGTGCTCATGAACCCGAAGGACCACAAGATAACTGTAGTACCCCAAATCTGGTACAGGAAACGCTACACAATGTTCATGACCCAAAGGACCACAAGTTAACCCATGACTGATATCTGTACCTAAGCACTGCATAATATACTGTATAAATGCGGAAACATGAACTAAAAGGCCTTAAGATTCAAAACTAAAAAAACTGATAAATCATAACATGTAGATGGGGTATAAAATACCCAAATACTGAAATAACTATCTGAATATGATAGTCTGAAAAGCCTCTAACTGACTAAACTATCTGAATAAGGAGTTGATGAGACATTACCCCAACTAACTCCAACTAATAAATTAATTAATGAGATAATAAAGAATGGTCATGTCCTCGAAGGATGAGGAATCACTGCTATCTCTGACTGCTGAGACTGGAATGTTATTGATGCTCTGAAGCTCGTGCTTCAAAACCTATGGTATAAAACACCATAGAATAAATGCATCAGTACTTTGAATGTACTGGTATACATGGAAGATAGGCTGAATACAAAGGGTTCACATGCATGAACTATACTAACTGACTGGACAACATGAACGTAAGAATACATGCATGAATACATAATAACTATAACTGACTTCATGATAACATGATTACTGAATCTGAGTACTGACAACATGAGATATTGATAACCATATAACTGAACTAACTGATATTGAGCGACTGCATCTGACAGTCTAGGTTCTAATAGAACTAGCAGAGTTCCATACTATTTTGAGTTGACTATATCTGATAGTCCTGATTCTGTAAAACTATCTGAGTTCTAGTATTGAGACTAAATGACTGTATCTAACAATCCTGATTCTATAACTAAAACCGTGGGAAGTAGTTATCTAACCAACATACCCCTAATATGCCATTATCGCTAAGTTGGGGTCCAATCTGTAAACCCAATTGGAAAGGTGTCAATACCGCGCCAATAGTTTGGACAATCTATGAGTAACCTTTATATAATAGGTAACTCTAGTGAGAATGATGGGATCCCTCACATAACAGTTAAGCCACCTCATTTACCCTTATATAGTAGGCTATGATGTCTCAACCTACGCTGGCTACATAGTTCTGGAATGCAAGGATTGCTTCTAAGAATCACACCCTCCTATAACAGGTGATTCCCATCTTCGCGTTCACTCGGTGCTAAATTCTGCTCCCATCTAAATAAACACTGAACATGAATTACTGAACTGATTTAACTGAATTAACTGAGTTTTATTGACTAACAAAATAGTACCGAGATTACTGTATTTCTGAAATTTTTTGAGTCACATAACAGACTGAGTTCTATGGATCATGGCTTGACTAAGGATACCATGAAAACATGATACTGACTCTAGGCACACAACTATATTTTTTGGGCAGGACTCCATGGAAAGAAACTGACAAAGCATGAATTTCTTGAATACACAACTAACATTAATAATCCATAATTCATTAAGACATTTCATTAAACATCTGACATGCATAATCTTGTACATGAATGGGGATTTCATATTATCATATACTAGTATGGAACTTTTCTTTCACATAGGCATTTAATCAAACACATGGGGAGCATGCTTTAGTTATAAAATCATCAACACATCTAATAATCATGGATACATAAATTAACTTGTAATTTAAAGGAGTTTATCATGGTTATTATGCAAATCATCACATACTAGGGTCGACCATTGGAATACGTAATTTAAAACATGAATCAAACCACACAACATCATGAACATGAATTTCAATTCAATTTAAATCATGAACATTCACAAATACCCAAATCTTGGATTTTAAAAGAGATTCTTGAGCTTCATGGTGAAAGGGACCCATGAATCAACACATGACATACCTGGGTTGTGATTTCTTGAAGATTGATGAAGGAAAACATGAATTCTTGACTTGGAGTTAAACACCTAGGGTTTTTTTGCTCTTGAGGATAGATCTTGGAGATAAACCCTAATTTGATATTGTAAAAGAATAATGAACTTATGAGCTATGGTCAGGTGTAATTAGGGATTAAATCGGGTCAAAAAAAACCCAAATACCCTTTTAAAAATTGCTTCAAAATAATTGAATGGGATCTGCGATGGTCCATCACTGGCTCGATGGTCCGTCATTTTGACTGTCATACGTGGACTAAGAAAAGGACTCACTATCTAAGTAGCGACGGCTTGGGCGATGGTCCGTCGCAAGTTTGACGGTTCATCAACCTGTCCGTTGCACCTTATCCAGAAGGTTTCCTCACTTCCTTGGTTATGACTTTTTAGGCGAAGGTCCATCGCTAGATTGACGGTCTATCACTATATTGATGGTTTGTTAACTTGGCCATCGCACCAGGGTGATTCTGACAGCTTTAAGTAAAACGTCCATAACTTTTTACTCTGATACTGAATTTGGACGAAATTGATATCTTTGGAAATCTAATTCAATTTTCCACATGGTAAAAAGTGAAAATATTAAAAATTATACATGTACAAAAATGGATTCGTATTTCAAAGTAAGTTTCTAATATTCTTGGGATGATTTCAAGCTAGGTTGAAGAATGGGGTATTACACTAACCCATGACTAATAGCTGTAACTGAGCACTACATAATATATTGTATAAATATGGAATAAAAGTTTGAAATGCCATAAGGTTCCCAACTGAAACATAAATGTAAATGTAGTATAACAATACCAAAACTGAAATAATTGTCTGAACATACTATAGTCTATATAAGCCTCTAACTATGTCATATGTCCTAAACTAAATCCAATTGCTGAAATAACTAAGTATTGAAATATTGAAATAATAAGCCATCCTCGAATGATGACGACTCACTGCTAATCTACTGCTGCTAACTGAAATCTGAGCTGCTAAGCGGGATTGGGATCGTGAGCATTCGAACCTATGGTATAAAACACCATAGTGCAAAAGAAAAGTATGTGTCAGTATGTGAGAATGTACTGGTACACAAGTGAGGTAGGTTGAATGCATGGGGTTTATATGCATAAACTATAACTGACTGATAACATGAACATGAACATGACTGCGTGAGGATAAATGCATGAAAACATAACTGTAATTGAAACATAGGGATTATGAATACTGAACATACTGATAACATGGATTACTTATAACTGATAAAACTGATACTGGGTGTCTGTTGCTGACAGTCTTGGTTCTGGTGGAACTGGCTAAGTTTCATACTAAGTTGAGTGAATGTATTTGGCAGTCCTGAAATCTATAGCACTATCTGAGTTCTATTAATGAGACTAAGACTGAGACTGTGGTAAGTAGTCATCTAACTGGCATGCCCCTAGTAAGCTATTATAGCTAAGTTGGGGTCTAATCTGTAACCCCAATTGGAAGAGTGTTAATACCGCACTACTGGTAAAGACAAGCTATGAGTGACCCTCATCTGGCAATGTCCCCAAAGAAGAACAGTGGAACCCTCATCTAGTAGTGTTAATCCACCTCATCAACACTCAATTGTCAGTGTTGATGTCTCAACCTATGCTGGCTATATAGTTATGGAATGCAAGGATTGCTTCTAAGGGTCCATACCCTCTACAATTAGTGTATACCCTTATCCTTAGGTTCGCTCGGTGCTAAATCCTACTTCTAATTGAATAGACACTAAACTGATTATACTAAGATGAACTGGACTAAGTTCACTGACTTCTGTAGACTGACAAATTATTACTAAATTCTGTTAACTGACTGAGTTCATGAGATTATTGAGTTTTCCTAAGTCATGTAACTGACATAGAATACTACTAATCATGGCATTACTGAGATTATCGTGATACTGACATTGGCTCTAGGCACATAGCAAAATTGTTGGGTATAAATACCCCCAAGACTCGATAGAATAATAGTAAATCATTATATAAGTTCGAAAGCACAACAATGGCTATATATATATATTCACAATTCATTGCCTAAGACATTTCATCAAACACTTGACATGAATTAACTTGTACATGAATTGGGATTTCATATTAACATACTATAATGGCACTTTTCCTTCAGCTAGGCATTTAATCAGACACATGGGGAGCATACTTTGGCTATACCATCATCAATGCATCTAATTATCATGGTTGCATAAATCAATTATCAATTTAAAGGGTTTATCATGAATATTATTCAAAACATCACATACTAGGATTAATCATTTGAACATGTAATTTAAAACATGAATCAAAACCCAATAACAACATGAACATGAATTTCAATTCAACTAAATCATGAACATTCATTGGCATAAAATCCTTGGAATTTGAAAAGAGATTCTTGAGCTTCATGGGTGAAAGGGACTCATGAATCAACACTTGACATACCTTTATTGTAAGTTTCTTGAACTTCTTAGAGAGATTCTTGGAATTGGCTTTGATTTTCTCAAAGCTAGGGTTTTGTTTTTTAGGAGAGAATGTTCTTGATTTACGGAAAAAGTAAGTAAATAATAATTTAAAAGAATTTTAGGGATTAAATCCCGCACCTGGACATGTTAAAACCTTGGAAAAAGACCAATTTATCCCTAGATGAAATATTTATTTTTCGTTAAAATTTCCCGATTTGTCAGGCTGGCGCGACGCAGCGCTGTTGCGCCGTGTCATTGGAAATAGCCAATAGGGAACTAAGCTGACAGCGCGATGAAGTGGAATTATGATTGTACACTGGAAATTGACAACTTAAAATTGAACCTTGGCGCGATGTAGAGGCTCACTGGATTTTAACGATTGCTATTTTGGCATGCTCTGCGATGCGCTGATGGCTCAGGTGGCATACTGTCTTACTAAAATGACCCTAACTTTTTGCTCGGGTGCCAAATTTGGGAGAATTTGGTATCGATGGAAATCTTATTCAATTTCACTCACACAAAAAGTATAAATCTTGAAAATTCCACACGTATAAAAGTGGATTCATCTTTTAACACAAGTTTTTAATATTTTTGGGATGATTTTAAGCTAGGTAGAAGTACGGTGTATTACATCAGTAGAACTTTGTTAGTTATAGAACTTAGGAAATCTCAACAAAATCTGTATCAGTCTAGTCCAGTTCAGTATGAGCAGATCATTGTCTTTTCGTTAGGAGTAGGATTCAGCACCGAGCGATCCTAGGGAATGGGTCTCACCCGTTAGCTAGGACTAGGTCCCTAAAAGCAATCCCTAAGTTTCAAAACTATGTAGCCAGCGTATTTTAGGAGATGTCACCCGTTAGATAGAACTGACATACGCAAGGATCACTCACTAGCTTAGGACTGATCTCAGGGGTCACTCGTTAGTTAGGACTGACTCCACAGCAGTTGTTAGTATCCGTGGCATAGTGCTAACACCCTTCTAATTGGGTTTATAGGTTGGACCCTGATTAGCTCAGATTGGGGTATGTCAGTTAGATAATTACCTCCTATAGTTTCATTCTTTAGTTTAGAACTCAGTTCAATTTTACATAATCAGGACTGTCAGACACAGTCAATCAGTATTAATAAATTATTTATCAGTAACTTCAGGTATTAATTACTCGACTATCAGAACTCAGTAATTAACTTCAGAAAAGCTCAGTTATAGTATACATATATGCACAGTATTACATACTCAGTATTTACAGTAGTTTCAGTTGTCCATATACCCTTATATTTAGTTACTCTATATCATTCAGTCAGTTATTGTTCATTCATATGAACCCTTGCATTTAGTCTTACCTCATCTAGAATACTAGTATATTCCCATGTACTGATGCATGATTTCCAGCACTATGAATATTTCATATCATAGGTTTCGACATTCAAGTTCCCGACCACGCATAGTAGATTCAGATTTAGCCAGTAGTAGTAAATTTAGTAGTGAGTCCTCATCATTCGAGGATATTATATCATTTCATATTTTTAGTAGATGTAGTAGTTCACTAGATGGAATTAGTTTGGGGATTGTCCCATCAACTCCACTTTCAGACAGATTCAGTTAGAGGTATTTCAGACTAGATTTTCAGACAGTATTCAGTTTTACATATGTTATATTTTATCAATATTTTAGATATTTTTAACCTTATGGCATTTCATTATCGTATGAAAACTAGGGGGTAGTCCTGGGTCTTTACACTTTACCACCCCCAGCTTAGGAATTTAGCCTCAAATTACATTTTTAAGTTCACGAGGGCACGGTTTAAAAGAGGGATAAAAAAATGGATCATAATTTGTAATGAGTTCGCCAAAGAAAGGTCCAAAGGCTCAAAGTGGGTAACTAGGGATTACATTTATGCATGGTCAGGCTTTCTAGGCTAGAGTGGGTTTCCAGTGCCAAAAGATGGACTAAGATTATTTCTTCAACCAAATAGCTCACCACACTTGGCATGCATAATTTGCCAAGGGAACCGCCCATCCCGTGACAGAAAAAATTAGAGTATCTATCATTATTTACAGGTCAAAAACTTATGGAGTCATAAAAAAAAAGTTTTGTTACAAAATTGCTCACGTTCATGGCCTTGATTTTTGAAAAATTTTGGACGGAGGGGGTTGTTCATTTTACTTTAATACCACGCACAATTTTCTAAACTATGGCCACAACCAAAGCCTTAGTCTCACATTTTGGCTCAAACGGGCAAACCATCATAAGGCTACTCAGACTTCGTCAATGGTGTGTAATGTGATCCCAATTTGCAAAATAAAATACTACCGGTACACAGACTTCTCTTGCATTTTCTGACATTTATGCTACGAGTACTCAGAATTCACCTGCATACTTGATACAACATCATTAAGATCCATAACAAAATTTAAAGCCCGTATAGAAAACTAAAACTAGAAATAAAATAAAAACATGATAATCCATAAAACATAGGCACCATCCAAGTACCCAAAAATATAGCATCTTAAAACACAATAAAAATAATGTCCAAGGTATTATCTAAAACACTTCCAGGGATATCAAAGTAGTACAAATATAGGGACAGGCACCCCCAACTGCCTAGTTTGCAAGGTAAGAGTAAACAATGCTCCCTGAATCTGCTTCATCATCTCTGGTATACCTTGCATCGTCTCAACTATCATTGGCACCAATCCCCTCAACAACAACTCCATCATCACTATCACTCCTCGACAAAGGTTGTTTTACAGGCTTAAGTACCTTAAAGATGCCTTTTACCCCTCTCCATAGCTTGGTGAAGAATTTTTCTCTTTCTTTTTCCCTCTTTAACAACCTTTCCTATGACTCTCGGAGGGTCCTTTGTGATATTGCCAAGGTTGCATAAGCCTTTTCCAATCTGGCGACTCTAGCACCTTGCTTCTTAAGCTCCCCCTGATATATTTCATAGTTAAACTAAGTTGCATATGAATGAGGAGTAGTAGAGGATTCTCCTGGTCCCCCAGATAGTCCTGAAACATGTTCCCTAATAGCAGAAATTCTATCAAAGAGTTATGGGAACTTTACTGGGGCTTTGTCCAATGAAATACTCCATTCTAGGAGTATCTTAGACCTTTGGAGGTTCTTGTACTTCAAAAGATGAATTGCTCTTCCATTGATGTATGGGGCTCCATATGCTCTGTGGGAATGTTAAATTTTGAAATATAATAGTGGAGTTCCCTCTCTCCACAATTTATTATTTACTCGAGTAGATAACTTTCGTCCAATCCAACAAGCATAATGTTGAAAAGTGGTTAGAATGAAGTCCATCCCTTAATTTAGGTATTTCATCCAACGTAGCATAGCCACCCCAAAATGAGCTAGAGTCATTATAAGAGTTATCTTAGCTTCTTCTTTGGACTCTAGCCCCATTTCCTTTATTATGGCTTCTTCTCCCTTGTATGAGTCGGATGATTGGAAAGTCATTAAGAAATCTTTGCTACAAAGCTCGTCATCATATCTTGGTTTCTCTTCTTGATAACACTCCTCTTGAGTATCGGGAAAGGTAGTGATAGTCTTAAGCTTTTCTTTTTTTCCCAATAGCTCTTCCTTGAAACCGGTCTATTCTTTGTACATGTATTCCATATTCTCCCCTATTGTATCTACCCAATCCAAGATGGCTAGTAACCTTGGGTCACAACTACTGGAATCGGTGCATTGTTCTTTTGGTTTCTCATCATATTACCTAAGAAAATCATAGAAAGAGCTAGCAATTTGATTAGTATAATAGGGGAGGGGTGTTTGGACACTTATCCCAATGTCTTTGTAGATGGCCACACATGGGGCAACCATACTCCTACTCAGATGGAGATGGTAAAATCTTTTTTCGAGGAGAATACTTACAATCTCTCCTAAAGTGTGGTCTGTAATAATACATACATGGAGGGTCACGATATGACTTCCAATCATTAAACTTATATTTGTTAGAAGAAGTCACCACAAAAAGTAACAATAAAATAAAATCTACCTACAAAGAAAAATCACAAACAAATATTTACAAGATTGAATTCAAGCAAGTAACTAAGATTGCAAACTAACTTAATATGACAAATTGTTCCCCAGCAACGGCGTTATTTTTTATAACGCTCAACTTACACATCAATTTGAGTGCAAGGAGGTCATCGTCAATATATTTACCCATCTTTGGAGCTGGGGTCAAATCTACGAGGAATAATGTGAGTGAAGATCAAATTAATTTGAAATGGTAGTTACAAGATAAATTCAAACAAATGGTATAAAATGATTAAATAGGGGAGGTGAGCTCCTACACTAATGTTTCTTTTTAGGATTTTCTAGTATAAATTTGGGACTCCAAATAATTTTGGTTTTAACAATTATGCATGAATCTTGGGATTATGCATTACTAAGGAAGTGACATGTCGGCGTTAGTCATCAACATCGATTTAGTAGATCAAATATGGGTAGGTTTGGTTATAGATTTTGGTGCTAGTCTTTCAACAAAACACCAAACTTTCACCCATTTATCCTTTTGAATACCTAATGGGTGTGTTCAACAATTACTAACCATAACCTCAATCAAGGCATCCCTATTTCTAGGATGATACCCATGGCGTAGTCGACCTCACTTTCACCCTTATTTCTAAGATAATGAGAATTTAGCAAACTACACACATAATTGTCTATCATTGATTTAGTCTCCACATCCTTCTTTTGAGGATAATATAGATTCCTAATCTTCACCCAAAACCCTTCTTTCGAAGATAGCCTTGGGTTTTCTAAAGCTTGGAGCTTTCACCTATCAAATCCATATGGGTATTTAGAGCTTTCACCCATCAAATCCCAACCAAATTAGCATAGAAATAATTGAATTCATAAACATGAACTACCAAATAGATGCTAACAATGACAACCAACACACACTTTAATCTCTACTCACACATAACCTCAAGAGGGAGATTTAGCTACATATAAGATGAATAAGCATAGATATACCTATAATCTCCATTGAATTAATTTGTGGTAGATCTAAGCGAATGCTACTTCAAACTTGGCTCCTCCACAAAATCAACAATAGAAGTGAGCAGATCTTCCACTTGGTCGGATGCTTGCGAGGGTAGTTTCGAGAAGTTGAATGATAAGCTAACTTTGGCTCTGATTTTAACATTGCCTAAGAACAAGGAGGGGTTTGTGGTTTATTGTGATACATCCAAGGTGGGGCTTGGTAGTGTTTTGATGCATCATAATAAGGTGAATCCCTATGCTTCTAGGAGGTTAAAGGTACATAATAGTAACTATCCTACTCATGACTTAGAGGTTTTAGCGGTGGTGTTTGCATTGAAAATATGGTGGCATTATTTGTATGGAGTGCATATGGATATATTTTCTGATCATTAGATTCTATAGTATGTGTTCACTCAAAAGGAGCTTAATCTTAGAAAGAGGAGATATCTTAAGCTTCTTAAGAATTACGATATGAGTCTTCACTACCATCTAGGTAAGGATAATGTTGTTGTTGAGTCTCTTAGCAGGGTGTTCATGGGATTTTAGTTTATGTGGATTAGGAGAGGCAAGAGTTAGTGAAGGATATTCATCGCCTGGCTAATCTTGGAGTTTGTCTTTTGGATTTCGAGAATGGTGATGTATTTGTTCAGGAAGTGGTTCAGTCCTCTCTGGGTGCAGAGATCAAGGAGAAGCAAATTCTAAATCCTATATTAATAAAGATCATAGGTGATGTAGGTGGGCAAAAGGTAATAGTATTAGAGATCAGTAGCGATGGTACCTTGCGGTACTAATGAAGGTTATGTATTACTGACGTTGATGGGTTGCAAGAAAGGGTATTGGCGAAGCGCATGAATCATGCTATGTTATTCATCCCAGTTTGATGAAAATGTATTATGACTTTAAGGAGATGTATTGGTAGAATGGTATAAAGAAGGATATGGCTGATTTTATGGCAAAATATATGGTGTGTCAATAAGTGAAAGTTGAGCACATAAGACCTGGGGGTTTGTATCAAGAGATTAAATTATCTAAATGGAAATGGGAAGTGATCAGTATGGATTTTATTACTAGTCACCCTCGATCTTGTAACCAATTTGATTCAGTTTGGGTCATCATGGATGGGATGACAAAGTCGACTCACTTCTTGCCAGTGAGGACTAACTTTTAGGCTGAGGATTACGCGAGCTTTTATCTTCATGAGATTGTAAAGCTGCATGGGGTACTTATTTCAATTATCTCTGATCATGGTATACAATTTTCATCTCACTTTTGGTGGTCATTTTAGACGAGGTTGGGTACTAAAGTTAGTCTGAGTAATGGTTTTCACCCACAGATAGATGGGCAAATAGAAAGGACTATTCAAATATTAGAAGATATGCTTTATGCATGTGTGATTCATTATGGTAGTAAGGGTTGAGCATCTACCTCTTGTAAAGTTTTTTTGTAATAATAGCTAATATTCGAGCATTAGGATGGCCCATTTTGAGGCATTGTATGGTAGGGGGTTTAGATATCCTATTGGGTGGTTCGAGCTTGGTAAGGTGGATATATTTTGCCCAAATTTGGTTTATCAGGCTATGGAGAAGGTGAAGGTGATTCGAGTGAGGATTAAGGCTTCCCAAAGTTGCCAAAATTCCTATGCAGATGTAAGGTATAGAGAATTAGAGTTGGAGGTTGGGGATAATATGTTTCTAAAGGTGTTCTCCCATAAAGAGAGTAATGTGGTTCAGGAAGAAAAGGAAGCTTAGTCCTCGGTATATCGATTGTTATGTGGTTTTGCAGAGGGTTGGTAATATGGTGTATGAATTGGATTTGCCTTCTAATTTAAGCTTTATTCATCTGATATTCCATGTCTCTATATTGAGAAAGTGTATAGGTTATCCTTCATCAGTTGTTCCTTTAGAAGAACTGGGTATCTCAAATTCTCTGTCTTATGAAGAGACCTAATTGAGATCTTGGACAGGTAGGTTCGTCGGTTGTGGACCGAGGATATAGCTTTAGTTAAGATTCTATGGCAGAACCACAAGATGGAAGAAGCTACATGGGAAGCAGAAGAGTACATGAAGTCTAATTATTCGTATTTGTTTTTTGCTTTGGATATCCATGTAGAAGGTATGTGTTCCTGATCACATCTTTATTTTCTAACTTGGTTAAAAAAAGGTTGATTTCCTTGCATCTTTATTTCTTAACTTAGTTAAAGGTTGGAATGGTTCTAATTGGGGGTGGTTTATGTTTGTACTACCTTGTCCATCATTCAAGGTCAAATGATCCTAGTGGGGGAGATTAAAATACCTTGGGTTTTTTATTCTTAGAAATTTCCTGAGTTTTGAACTCTCTGGACATCATACGACTAGGGCTACTAGTCGTATGTTGGGATACGATTTAGGGGTTATCACTCATATATTGATCAGTGTGGTTGGGTTAGATACTGTCTAAGCTACAACTTCTCTATAAGGGTCATGTGATGGGGTTCGAGTCATATATAAAGTCCTATGCCTTAACCTAGCTAATTTTATTCTGTCTAGGGTACGGTTTATGGGTACCAATCATATAATGAGGTACGAGTGAGACTTTAAGGTCATAAGTTGGTTAGTGGGAGGGTAGGATTCTATTTAGGGTATGAGTGGTGTGTACCACTCTATCCTAGGGTACGGGTGGGGGTGGTTTACCCTCCTATGGGAAATTAATATAGTTTAAGTAGGGACATTTTGGATATTTCCCCTTATAACCCCTTGGGACCCCATGACTTAAAACACCTTTTTGGGTCTTCATTAACCTATTTTCAATCAATCAAACAGTCTAAACTCCCTTAAAATCTCTCAAGGCTCTTGGGTTAAGAAAAAGATAGGGTTTTCTTCAAGGTGATCAATTGAGGCTCATAGGAGTGATTTCTTCTCATCTTCTTCTTAATCTAAGGCATGTTACACCTCCTTCATTGTTAGTTCCTACTAAAGAAATATTTTATAAATTGTTTAAATGGCATGAATGTTGTATGGTTTTGGATTTTCAAACATATGTTGGGGGTTTTGTAATAAATATTTGGTTATGGTTTTACCATATTTTAATTATGTATTTACATATTTTAATGGTAGTTTGGATGTTTGGTTTCATGGGAATGGTCAATTAGTACTTAATTTTTGTTTTGGAAACACTATGCTCCCAATGTGTTTGTTATAATGCCGATGAGAATGTTTTTACTATATTGTTGGGCTTTTAGTGGAACTATTGCATGGTATAACTTGGTAATGGAACCCTAAATTATATTAATAGTTTAAATAGTTTGGAATGGTTAAATGGTAAGGTCTTGGTGGTTATGGTTGGTCTAATTGAAAGCCTTGTGGGGTACAAGGGAATCCCTCACAAAAATATAATAATGATCACTTGTGTGGTACATGGGAATCAACTAATTCAACTCAATAATATAATCTATAGATACATGGGAATCCCTTAATCTATAAAAGTTTGGCTAAGGAGATTGCTTGCAAGCTACAGTCAGTATGATAATACCACTACTTATATATTTAGTTAATAATAAATGGAATGGTGTCTTAGTTTTGTGGTAATGGTTTTAATTGGGCAATAATGATGGGGTGTGATAGCTTTCCATGAAAGTGTGAGTCCAATGGATGGACAATAAAAACTCATGATTGCCGAAATGAGAATTAGTCATGATGACCATAAATGATACCTATGGGGTATACGAGAATCCCCTAACTACACTTAGAAATATGTATCATGAAGAGCGAAGGTTACCCAAGAATCCCCTACTTCTATGGTATCTTTGGTTTATCCAGCTACACATATCTAGGCCCGTTTAAGTGATTACACTGGACCCATATAGCCCATGGGTGTTTCTAGGATGGTTAAGCTACACATACCCAAGTTAATAATTTTAAAGTCATGCTAAGCCCAATTCCCTTTCCCATCATGGTTTTATATATATATATATATATACATGGTTGGTTTTCTTAGTTTAAAGGTTGGATTATTTTATCCTTATCTTGAGTACTTGCTAGCATTCACCTATTAACCTATCTTAGAGAGATTGCATCCCAATGCAATGCAGAAACAGACCGTACTCCTCCTGCTTAGTGATTGAATTTGAGATCATCTCAGTTGGATTGAAGTGGTGAGCTTCCATATTATGAAAGGCCCAATTTCATATCATGGATGCCTTTACATACTTTAGTTATTTCATAGAGATTGGTTTTGGCTATGGTTGGGGGCATGTCCCAACTGGATATTGTTGTAATTTTGGTTAGAGACTTTGTAGAACTACTATAGGTTGGAATGGGCGGTGTCGATATTGGTGTCAGCCTTAGTATTGGCGTTGATATTGGGACTGATACTATTAGACAGTATTAATGATTGTAATATCTTTTTATGTTATGGGCTCGTACTTTTTTATTGTTTTGTCTTTGGAAATTATTATTGGTTGGGTGTTTGATGATTGAACTTTCTTGGATGGGTCACGATTATGGACCTATCCCAGAGTTTAGATTGGTACAAATATGCTACCTTGTTATATGTTCAGAATTCATCCGACTAAGGGTATATGTTTGGCGATTGGGTTGGGTAACGGGGGTGTTCCCCAGTCCTAGTTGGACTTGGGATGCCCATTACGATAAGTCCTAGTTTGGGTTGTGTCAATGGTATTATCATATATCCCTTCATTTCTTTATTTATTCAGATTGTTTATTCAATCCTTGTCCTTGTATACTATTATATATCCTCATTTTAACCTTTATTCATGTATTGGCTGGTGACATATGGTATAGTGTTGAGATTCTGAAGTATGGATGGAAAAGGTAGTTCATCCTTAATACTTTCTTAGTCTTATTAGATTAGTTTCTTAGATATGAGTAGGATAGTTTGCCTGTAATATCTCACTAGCTTTATTTTGTGGTTATTGGGATTTGGGTTTAGACTCTATTCCTATTTATATTTGTGTATATTTGCATTATTTTTAGTGCTCAACGTCAGTTGGCTAGCTATTTAGGCTCAGTTTTATCTCTCATCAGTTTAGGGATTTTGGAATTTACTATTAATGAAAAGAGATCGGTCACTAGTTTATAAAGTGTCCCTGACATGGGATTGTTAGTAATTCAGCTCATTCAGATCAGCCTCATGATGTTGTGGCATCTTCAGTTATAGATAGTGTGCTTGATGCCTCAGTTGATGATTTGATTGGTCGGTCCGATAGGTGTGATTTTATTTCCCATATTTACCTATTTCATTTGTGTGTATTGGGGTTTTTGTCCCCATCAATCATTATATGCCTTGATGTGTTCACATTGGTTGTTATGTGCCTTGTTATTGAATTCATGATTATATGGCTACAGCTATAGCCTGATTGGATATTTTCTTTTCTATAGCAAGGTAATATTGGTTGTTTTTCCTCTTTTTTGGCTATGCTAGATTGATTGTGGAGTGGACTATGGTATTGAAGGTAAGTTGACCTTCTATGGCTCTGTTATGATTCAAGAGTTAGCAATTTATTTTTATTGTCTGTTTTAGAGTTTGGGATGCTTAGATTTGCCTCCTGGATTGCTAAGGCTTTTGTTTTGGCTATCCCTCTCTATGTATCCCATTTAATAGATTGACTAGCTTAGGGTTCGTTCTTCGCTTGTGGTTATTTCATTATCAGATAGTGGTTTTGATACTGATATTGATATATCCTAGATTATCATTATTGGATAGTGGTTTTGATATTCATATCGATATGTCTTGGATTCATCTCTTAGATTTGTTGGATTTGTATCCTTGTGATGGTTTGTTATTGGTACTAGCATAGAGATTAAATGCTCTTTTCTTATCATTATGTGGTTTTGGTCTAAAGTAGAGTTAGAGAGTTAGAGAGTTAGAGAGTTAGAGGCAGGTGGTGTTTCCTGTGATCATTTCTTGAGTTAGCAAATCAGAAAGCTCTTTATCTTGAGTTGTTGGTTCATTTTTTGATAGTGGTCTTAACCTTGACATAGGTGTCAGGCTTAGTACTTTCTTCCTCAAAGTGTAATTGATGTTTTTTTGAGTTAAGATTGTCCTACTTGGGTGGATTCAGGAAATCCTCATTTCAGATTTTTTTGGCATAACAAGATTTGGTGAAGTGCTTCTCTTTGATGATATTTGACTATAAGTACTCTTTGCTAAGATAGAGTATTGGCCTAGTTAGTTTTCTGCTAAAGTTGTATTTCTCCAAGTTGCTAAAGTTTTTGGTATTACTAGTATGAGTTGCACAGTTGGGGAGTTCTTGAGTATGTTTTGATAGTTCATTCCCTCCAACAGATATGGAGTTGATTTCTTATGTTTTTAGCTGATGATTTATCCTCTGTTGTGATTTTGTTCTCCCGCTATGTTTTGATTTCAGCTTGGCATGATTTAGCACGGATGTGTCTGATTTGGATGATCAGGTCAAATTGAGTTTTTCACCATAATTTAGAATTGTTGGCTCAGTTTTGGATATGACAATTTCAAAGTTATGATAGATTTGGAGTATGAATACTACTCGTCTTTAGGTTTGGTTTATATATTTGAAATTGAATGATTCAGCCATGGTGTTGAGACTTTAACTTGGAGTTATAGAGCTGGAATGCAGCCTTCATTTTAGATTTGTCTTAGTTTGGATTTCATCTATAGGTTGGTTGAGCCTACTCCGTGGTTACCTATTTGGTATTCTCAACTTTTGAAGGATTATAGTTGATAGGTGTTCAAATGATAACTTATGGACCCAGTATTGGTTCCTTTGGCTTTGACCTCATGTCTTCAGTTTTCTTTGAGATTTCTAAATAATATACTCGGTGGGAGTAGTATACTTGAGTTAGATTCTACTTGGCTTCATTCTTCATTGATGGGACATCTTGGAACAGATCGTTCAATAGTAAATAGCTTTGCCTTGGACTCTTGGATTTTATTTTTGAGGATTATTCAGACTAGTTGTAGCATCGGCTAAGATTGAAGTCCTCAGTTATCTATATTGTGAGCCCAAGTAGCTCCGTATGGGCTTATTCTTATGTTTGCCTATGGACTTTTAGTAGATCAATTTTGGTTCTTTAAGTTTCTATGTTGAAATTATACAGGCAGGAGTCAGGTGATTTTCCTCTTGGTCTGGAGTGGATAGCAGGTGTGGAATAGTAAAGGAAGGTTATATTTGGATTAAAGTCAATTGTATAACTCATGCCTAGGTTTTCTTTTGGCTTGGATGAGGCTTTATTAATTTGTACATGTATTGAGATGGTATCAGTGTATCATGGTTTGAGTTTGCGTGCATCAGCCTCCTTCGGGTCGGTTGGAGACCAGTTGGTGGTGAAGGTTGAATTTTGGCTATTTGGAAGTAAAGTGAGAGAGCTGGTTGAAAAGGGGATTCTCTTCTAGAGGTTATCTGGGAAGTTGTGCTCAAAGCATGCGGGCTCAGTACCTCATCCTTTCGAGCTTTTGTGATCTTTCTATCCATTGACTTGTGAGGACAAAAGTCCTTTTAGTAGTGGATATTGTAATGACCATTCAAGTCACTTCCTTTATCTGCTTACATTTTCAGTGTTTCGAACCTTCCCACAGAGGCTACAGGTCATTTATGACTTTTTAGAACTATCGGTTCGGTGATTGGAAAATTCATTTGGATTTTAGGCTCATTTTTGTATTTTGGATATTTTATTCTTTAAGATTTGGTCTCAGACCAAACCTCCTAGTAGATGGCCTTGGATGAGAATTCCGACAGTGCCATCAAATCTAGAACATTGGTTTTAGGCTAGGTGGACTTTTGGTCTGGGTCCCAAGATACCCAAGCTTATTTCAACCTATTAGTCTGAATGTTAAGAAATTGGAAACTGGGTGTGGGACCCATATTTCATTGAAATGACTTCGAATAAAAATTTCATTTACACCATTGAGTTTGGAACGTTGAATTTGGTGTGGTTACATAGTTCATTTGAGTACACAAGATTTTGGATAAATTTTGAGGACATGGCGGAGACTTGCATATTCAAAGTCTGTTATTGTATATGGGGCATCGTAATCGTGAGCTGAGGGTCATGATTGTAATACCCTTGGCAGGCCCTAAGTGTCACGATTGTAGTAGATTGTTACGATCGTGATTCACTGGTGCAGCCCCAAAATGTGGTGATCATGACACTCGAGTTGCGATAGCGAGACCCGAGCACCTGGTATGGATATAAATACCCCTTTCTCGACTTGTTTTCACCATTTTATCATCCATTATCAAGAGAACTAAACCCTAGAAGTTGTGATAGCTTGGGATTTAAGCTAGTAGATGATTTTGGGGAACTTGGTTATCGATTAATCCGTGATTTCCCTTCGAATTCATGGTAAGATTCCTTCAATTTCTTGATAAATTCTTAGAAATTAGGGCTTTGAATTCTTAAAATTTGAGGTTTGATTTGAGACCTAATTTGTTCTACATTTATGCTCAACTTTTGAACACAACTTCCTTATCCTTCGAGGGACCTTGTGATTGATTCAATTTTGAATTCTATTTATGAGCCCCGCGGGCCCATTCTTGACTTGAAATTTGAACAAACCCATTATATGGCAATATAGGTCTCATTTGCCTCCTAATGATGCGTAGACTATGATTTTGATAGTGTGGCGGCATTTGACTCCTAATGATGCATAGACTATGATTTTGATAGTATAACTCCTAACGGTTTGGCTTTGAGGTAGGCTTCTGTCCACTCTTTTTCACAAGATGATGTGTTTTACGTATGGCATGTAAATGAGAATGTTAATATTTATTATGAGTAGAACACCATGACTTAGTTTTGATTATTAAAGTTTGGGGATTAGATGGGTGAATTGATCCATAAGGTAGAATGTTTATTACACTTTTAGGATCCTATTATTTTCTTCATTGATTAACCAAATTCATAGAATAATTGTGCTACTATGCTAGATTTGGGATGTAGATTTAAGTGTTGGAATAGTGATTAGTATGAATATCCTTATATGGACTATTTAACGACCTTAAAGCTATAATTTATGTGGAGTTGACTTAATTTCTCATGTTCTAGGTGAAATTCTTATCTTAGGGCTAATTATGACTTACGTACTATCTAAAAGTCAATTTAGATACCTTAGCCTAGTCTTGGGTAGAAATTGACTGAATATGAAAGTTGAAGATTAGAAGTGGGTTCCTTCGGCCCACCTTAGGCCCAAGACTTGTGTTAGACCTTGTGGACTTATTTACACATGTTAGACATATTTGAGACTATTGAGCCTTTAGTATAATGTTACTTTATGACTTAGTGAATGATGATAGTTTTCTCGAATTATGATTAATGGCTTATAGCTATGATATGGCTTTCGTATCTGATTTATGATATGGTCTATCGACATGCTTAAAATAAAGGCATAGGCATAGTTAAGATATATGGCCTATAGATATGAGATGCCTTATAGACATGATATGCCTCATAGCTTTGATATATGGCCTATAGATATGAGATGCCTTATAGATATGATATGACTCATAATTATGATATATGTCCTATAGATATGAGATGCCTTATAGACATGATATACCTTAAGGATAAAATATGGCTTATAGATATTATATGCCTCATAGATATGTTATGGCTTATAGATATGAGACGACTTATAAATATGATTATTGATGTGGGTTTCGGATATGTATATGGGCCTAGGGGAGTGATTATGACGTTGTAATTATTCCAGACATATTATTGGGCCTAAGGCCGTGTTATGATATTTGTTGGACATCCAAGAAGTGTTTATCCTTGTAAAGGATATGGCTGTAGTTTATAGTTATATTGATATTTATGGTTTCACTGTTTGAATACTGGTGATGGAATGCATAGATTCACAACATTCATCATCATTAAATCGATAAATGACATGATTCCAACTAAAATATGATTTTATTACTGTTTTTTCTAAATAGGGTTAAAGGCAATTTTTCACCTTAAAATTATACTTCATAACAATGATTGCACCATTTTAATAAATAACCTATGTGTAAAGAGATTTGGAAATGATGTTTTAAAGATTTGATCGAGATAGATTTTGATCAATGATTCTAATAATACTATTTACTTCGGTCATAAGAAATTCCTACCATTTCTACACTTTTATAATGATTTAGTCCCGAAGTTTACCCCGAGAAATGAATTTACGAATTTACACTCTTTTTAGCCACAGCTTAAGTCCTATTATATACCTATATACACATCTCTATGGTATGGTATGAAGGAGGATAATGGTATTGATGATATAAATTTTGGGTCAAACTCTATGATAGATTATAGTATTGATGTTATATATATGTGCTAATGATATGAATTCTGAGTCAAACCCGATGATTGAGGATGATTATGATGATATACATTTATTCTCGGCAAGGCTAGAGGATGATGATGATGATATGCTTATATACCCGGCAAGATCGGAGGATAATTATGATGATATGCTTATCTGCCCAGCAAGGTCGGAGGATGATTATGATGATATGCTTATATACTCGATAAGTCCTGAAGATGATGATGATATACTTATTTACCCGATAAGGCTAGAGGATGATTATGATGATATACGTATAAGCCAGGCAAGGCTAGAGGATGATTATGATGATATGCTTATATACCCGACAAGGCCAGAGGATGATAAGATAAAATGCTTATATACCCGACAAGGCCGGAGGATGAATATAATGATGCACATATTTGTACATTTACCGGTGTGAGTCTGGCTACTTCTTATGTTATTTAGACTGGTTATGGTGTTATGGATTATATCTCATCATTCATGTATGCACATGCATTGCTATCACCAGTATGCGTCTATATCTATCATCCTTATGGTGGGTTGCATAGATATGGGTGATGAGTATAGCTTGTGGTGTGTTATATGTTGATTAAACCTTCTGAGCCTAGGCAGTGGGAGTTCATGAAAGGCTCAGTTAGGTGTTGTTTGTCAGGACTAGTTAGTTATTCACGTTGTTGTTGTTGTTATTGTTATTATTATTGTTATGATCATTTTTATGACTAGTTTGTGGCAGATTTGTTAATGATCCGATACTGATATTTGAGGTATGATTCTGGCTCTTTCATCTTACGATTATATTATTATGCATGATTAACTCATGATTAGATTTATGAATTAGAAACCCTGAGTATACTCATTAGTTCCTGCTATGATTATGAGGTCTTAAGATGATAATTTGGTCATTAAAGTTGTACCTTGAATTGACCTTGTTTATACATATATGTATATCTATTTATATGTAGCTATGATATTACCGTATATCCTTCTCTTTTTTTATTTATTCAGGTTGTATATCCATTTATTGGCCTTGTATAATGTTATATATCCTTCTTTCACCCTTTATTTGTATATTGGTCGGTGATATATGGTATAGTGTTGAGATTCCTGAATATGGATGGATTAGGATAGTTCATCCTTAACACTTTCTTAGTCTTATTATGTTTAGTTTCTTAAATATGAGTAGGATAGTTTGCCCTTACTATCTCACTAGCTTTATTATGTGGTTGCTAGACATTTGGGTTTAGACTTTATTTTTGTTTATATGTTGTATATATCTTTATTATCTTTGGAGTTCAGTCAGCAGTTACCTACTGAGTACCACGTGTTTGGTACTCACTAACTTTTGCAACCTGTACATCATAGTACGAGTTATCGCCGATGTTGCGTGTCTGCAGTCTGTAGATCATAGTATGGGTTATCACTGATGTTGTGTGGGTTTTGCGGAGCAGACTTGGTTCGGAGACTTAGAGTGAGCTCCGAAAGTTTGGAGTATTACTTTCCTTCCTCTTATGTACTTGACCAGTTTCTATGTTATAGTCGGAGATGGTTGTATCTGTATATTTATTTAGTACCTCATTTGTATCCTTATTATGTTAGAAGCTCTTGTACTGATTCCATCAGGTTTTGGGATTATCTTATGTATGTTAGTCTTTTATTTCGTCTATTCTGCATGCTTCCTTTAATTCTTTTGGTAGTCCGTTACAAGCAGTTCTGAACTACGAGATTGGCTTGCCTACTGGTGAATTATAGTAGGTGCCATCAAGACCTAAGAAATTGGGTCATGACATTTAATGACCATATGAGTTAAGAAATACTTTTGTTCCATTGAATCTACAACAACAAACTTTCTTAAATTTCTATCCAACTAAAACTTATTATATTTGAACCAAAGAGCTCCTAAACATACCAAACAAGTACGGAAAGGGCCTCCATCACACCAAATTCCCCCTTGATAGCTTCCATGATCAACACTGATCTTCAACTCTTTGTCAACCAACCTTCCACCAAACATATATGATAAAATTTTTGTATGGCAAGGTATATCCAACCACTCAAGCCACGAAGGATTAGTGAAATTTACATAATGTGCAATCAAATGTTCAACCACTTTCACATCCCTCCATAATGACTTCAAATTTAGTCAAACTTTCATTAGGCTCATGCTCTATTTTTCTTATAGAAGAACCACTATAATCATGAAAAACTTCATAATAACTTCTACCACAAGTAGAATTACAAGATGAAATTCTCGTTTCTCCATTGTCATCCAAACACCCATTATAACTTCTTGAACTTATGTAAGACATAATTATGACAAGAAAAGTGGTTCATAAAAATAATGAACCTCGTAAATCACTAACTTATGTGTATCACTCAAATTGATTACACTCAATATTTATTCCACTTGTGTATACACTCATAGCTCATGGATTCTTAGGACCACACCCATATGATCTCACCATTCAAGTCTTTTACCACTCATGGATATTTCTTAGTTTTTTCACGGTTCTACTACTTCAAATAAGCTCAAAACAAGCTTTCAAGTATGGATTTAAAGTGGAGTTTATCACACTAGAAAAGGACAAAAATACACTAATAGACACAAAATAAAATATGAACAAAAACTAACTAGATAACACAAGTAGAACTAATATTCAATGTAATTTGGTTAAGAAATTGACACAATATAATTTACCACAAATCAAATAACTCAAATCTAAGAGTTGGATAAAAAAGACCACTCAAAATAAGCTCAAAACACCACAATCATCAAATCTATCCAGATCCAGCTCAAATCAAGTTTACCAAATCAATATAATATATTTTTAAGCATCATCCAATAATTTTTGAAGTAAGAAATCAACTCAAACTCTAAAATTTTCAAGAAATTAGTACTAGGAGAAATAGCCCAATTTTGAATCCAAAATTGTCCCCAAATTAATTCTTAGATCTAAAAATTAAAATCTAATATAGTTTACCCATGATGGAAATAACTTAGATCCAAAAAATGGTGTCAAAATTTGCACAAAAGTGCTCAAAAACTTAACTTTCCATACTTTAAAAAGTGCTGAATTATCAGGTTGAAGATGAGAGAGAATTGAGCAAAATCAACTATAAATTTTCTTGAATTTGATATTCAATATTTTCAACAATACCTACTCAAAAGTTGCTCCAATTTTTCAGTCCAAATTTTTTTCTTTCTTTTTTGAATTTTTGAAAATGATAATAAGTCAAGAATTAAGAATTGAGGAACAATTTTGATGTAAAATGAGATACAAGATATCAAGATTCAAGATATAATTAAGAAATTGTGAGGAGAAAGACAACAAAGAAGGAAAAATTCTACAATTGAAGTAAATTAGAGATCAACAAATATAGATTTGTAATTCTCTAATTTGAAAAAATAATTATATGAGTAAATTCAAGGGAGAAGAGAACTGAACTCATATATGAATAATCTTACCAAAAGATATTCAAGAAAGATCCAACGTAGAGACAAAAGAATTCAAACCATAAACTCACCAAGAGTGTTTTCCTAAAAACATTGTCTACATTAATAGTAATCATCCTATTCTATTTATCGAACTAGGGTTTGCTAAAATAAAAATGGCACAGATGCCCTTTATTACATATGCAATATATTATGATCAAAAAGGACTCTAAAATATATTGTCAATATTTTCTTGTATTAATTTTTTGGTTTTCATACTCTCTTGAAATACTCCAAGCTCTTGATGTCAAGTTAAAATCCTTCCATGCAATAAGTACTTCCCAAAATTGCATACTTAGCAAGGGATTTATTCATTCAATTTTCACCCCATGGGATGCTCCAATGTCTTTTGGTAAAAAGAAGGATGGTAGTTTATGCATGTGCACAGACTACTGACAGTTGAATAGAGTTATAGTTTGTAACAAGTACCCTTACCTACATAAATAATTTGTTTGACCAACTATAAGGTGATTTTGGTATTTTCCAAGATAGATTTGAGTTATGAATATCATTATTTAAAGATCTGGGTTGAGGACATTCCTAAGATTACATTCTAGACCTAGTATGGGTACTATAAGTTCATGGTGATGTCTTTTGGATTGACTATTGCCTCAACCTTTTCATGATTTTAATGAATAGGGTATTTAAAACCTACTTAAATTCCTTCATGATTGTCTTTTTTGGATTATATCTTAGTTTACTCTAATAATAGAGAGGAGCATGAGGATAATTTGCTAATTTTATTAAGTTTGCTAAGGAGAATCAACTTTATCTGAAATATTTTAAGTACGAATTATGATTGTCTTTGATGTCTTTTTGGGGCATGTAGTTTGAAATAAGAGATGATGGTAGTCCTATTGAATATTGAAGCTATTAAAAGTAGGTTTAGACCTACCTCCATTACTGAGGTCTGTAGTTTTTTGGGGTTGGTCAGTTAGTACTGCAGGTTTGTAAAGGGGCTCACCTTTATTAATTCTTATTTGACCTATCTAACTCAAAAGAGAGGTACTATCTATTTGTTCTGATGAATATGAGAAGAACTTGTTAAATATCTTTCTCATTCTTGCTTTGTCAGTGGAGGATAAGGAATTTTTTGTATATTTGAATTCCTTACATTCAGGTTTAGGTACTTTTTAATTTAGGAAATAAATTTTATTGCCTTGCTTTAAGGCAATTGAAGGGTCGTTAGAAAAATTACCCTACTCATAATTTGGAGTTGGATGTAGTGATGTTTGAACTTAAAATATGAAGGGACTACTTGTATGTTGTTCATTGTGAAGTTTTCACTGACCATCATAGCTTGCAACATATCTTCACTTGAGAGGGATTTTAAATTAAGACAACATAGGTGAATGGAGTTATTCAAATATTATAATGTCAATATTCTATACTATCCAAGTAAAGCTAATGTGATAGCCGATGCTCTAAGAAAGAAGACAACATAGGTAGCTTAGCTTTATTGGAGGTTTCTATATGTTCGTTGCTAAGTACTTTCAGTCTCTATCGAATAGCTTTATGTGACTTGAGGTGTCTGAGAGATGTGGACCTCCAGCTAGTGTGAAGGCAAGGTCTGCATTTCTTGATCAAATCAAAGCTAAGCAATTTAAGAATACAAATTTAAGTAAGATTTGTGAAAAAATTTTGTAAGGTGAGGCCAAGGTGTCAATTCGTGATAATGAGGACGTTTAGAGGATCAAGGGCAAGTTTGCATGCCCCTTGTTTGTGAATTTATACCTACTATTCTTGCTGAGGCTCATAGTTTAAAATACTCTATACATCCTAATATGACCAAGATGTACTGTGATTTGATGTAGCATTATTGGTGAGGTCAAATAAAATGAGACATAGTTAATTTTGTGGCTAAGTGTTAGAACTACAAGCAGATGAAGTATGAACATCAAAAGCCTAGTGATATTCTTCACAGGATGCTCATTCCTTAATGGAAGTGGAAGAAAATAGCTATGGACTTTGTTATAGTCTTTCCAAGACTTTGGAGAAGTACAATTCTATATGGCATATTGTGGATAGCTTGACTAAATCTGCATATTCTATTCTGATGTAGGTGACTTACAATGCAACAAAGTTAGCCAAGGTTTATCTCAAGGAACTTTTTCACTTAAATGGGGTTATAACTTTTTATTATCTTATATAGAGGTACTCAATTTACCTCTAACTTTTAGGAGAATTTGCATGAAGAGACAGGTGAGGTTGGACCTTAGTACCACTTTTCGTCCTTAGATTGATGAACAGTCTAAGAAGATGATTCAGGTGTTGAAGTACATGCAATGTACGCGTGTGATGTATTTTAGAGGCATTAGGACCACTATCTACCTTTGATAGAGTTTTCTTATAATAATAACTACCACTCGAGCATCGATATGTCTCTATTTAAGGTATTATATGGGAGGAGTGTAGATCTCCTATTGGATGCTTTAATGTATTTGAGTTGAGACCGTGGGGTATTGATCTTCTGAAAAAAAATCAATGGAGAAGGTGAGGTTTATCCAAGAGAAACTTCTAGCGGCTCAAAGTAGGAAAAAAGCATGCAGATTGTTGCGTTCAAATGCACATGCAAGTGTACGCAGTCGTACAAGTAATATAGGATTGAGAGTCCAGCTATCATACCTACATCGACTTGTCAATTAACTATTTTTCTAAATTACACTAATTCTTACTCCCTTCATTTCAAAAAGAATGACCTACTTTCCTTTTTAGTCTATTTCCAAAAGAATGACCTCTTTCCTTTTTTGGAAATACTTTAATTTCAACTTTCCACATGGCATGTTTAGGACCACAAGATTAGAGGGAATTTTGGTACATTTTCACAACTTTAATTTAATTCCACAAGATTCAAAAGTCTTTTTTATTTTCTGAAACTTTGTGTCAAATCAAAGTAGGCCATTCTTTTTTAAACCGGGGAAGTATTATTTATTCAACAAGTAAATCTTAAAAGATGTATTTGTGAATTAACTAAACTAAAATAATAATAATAATAAAGAAAATAATTGATGAACAATTAACCAAGATATAGAGCAGACTTTTACACAATCAATGAATGAATCGATCTAGGATTATGGATTCGCTAATAATCATGTCGTGTATCAATTTCATCAACTAATTTGATTATCCAGTTGTTGATTTACGGGTTTGATTATATGATCATGGTCTTTCAAGCCTCTAATCATCTATTCAAATTGATCTCACAACTACATCATTGAGCGGAGATGTGATAATCCAATCCAGATGGATTTATATAGCTTCTCATTTTGTAACCAAGTAAGGAAATCGAGGTATATTCCTATCCTAGTCACAAGTAAATTTTTTATTTTACTAAAGTAAGGATCTTACTAACTATATTCTTCATTCTATTTTATTGATTCTCCTTCTGGGTTCACATTAAGAATATAGATTTATTTTAATGGTAGCTACGTATTAAAATAGTAAGCACAAGAATATAAGAACAAGTATGATGATAATCCAATAAATCAAATCCAGCAATTAATAAATAATCATGTTTTCAACTACCATAATCCTAGAATAAGAAGTTTAACTCCACATAGCATGGAGCAATTATAGCAAATCATCTATAGAAAAACGTAAAAATAAATAATAAAGTAGAAGGAAAAATGAATCCAATATATTTTAATGGTGGCTTGTAGCTCCCTCTAAGTCAAAAGTCGTGTGTAAACTAATTTTATAAAATATTTATAGATGTATGGAAAAGCCCCAAATAAAATACCTGAGTCCAAAATGAACTAAAAAAATTATCACAAATCAACAGCTCCTTCATGCCATGCTGATAAAGTGGGGCGTGTCACGTCATTAAGGCGGCTAACCACTGGCAGCGAATTTCAATTGAAATTCAAACTTCACTTTTAATAATTTATTAAATTTATTTCATTAAGTTGTCTCCTTGATTTTCTTCTATAATCCTTCGTCTTTAATTTGGTTTAGCTTCAAATCTCTTCATCTTCATATTATTTTAATTCTACACATTAAAATATAATACTAAGCATAATCCATAAAATTAATGCTCAAAAAGACAAATAAAAATACTAAATATAAGGTAAATAAAGAATAAAAATAAATATTTTTGACCTAACATCACGGATCGAAAGGTAAGCAATGTGCACTTCATGGAAGATGAAAAAGTGTTGCTTAAATTCTTACCCATGAAGGGTGTTAAGGGGTTCAATAAGCGTGGTAAGTTTAGTCCAAGATACATTGGACCTTTCAAGATTCTTAAGGATGTGGGGCTGGTGGCCAATATATTATCTTTTCCTCCAAGTTTATTCAAAGTTCATCCTGTGTTTCATGAGTCGATTCTTAAGAAGTATCATGGGAATCATGATATATCATTCATTGGGATTCGATCCTGTTAGATAAAAACCTTTCTTATGAAGTAGAACATGTTGCTATTTCATTAATAGAGATGTCCATAGATTAAGGACTAGGGATATTGTATTCATAAAGATCCAGTGGAAGAACTGTCCTATTGAGAAGGCCACACAGGAGATTAAAATGAACATGCATAGCAAATATCCACGTCTTTTCACAAATTCAAGTAAATTTTTATTTCTACCTTTTCTTATGTCGTTGTTTGAGGATGAATTATTATTTAATTAATATCTAATATAATAATACATTCCATAATTATAGCATTGATTATGGTGTAATACCCGAGTTGATTTTTTCCCTAGAATGAGAGTCAATAAAATTTCAGGCTAGGTCAATTTTTGATAGAAATCTGGTGTTACATGGATTAGGGATCATTTATGTCTTGTAGCGTAGCATGTGATGGTTGGGTGTTTATTATATAATAGTCGAGAGGTATAGTTACTCATCTAAATTTTTAAAATAAGAAATGGATCCATAGAATCCAATTATAGTAGTTATTGTATTGGGATAAATTTGTGTTGTCAAAAATCTAAGTGTATATATGTTATGAAATGGGGAAAATCTAAAAACTCTCCTGAGTTAACACCTTAGGGTCGCGGGAGAAGTTCATTCACTACCGTAGAGAGAGCATCATAGCTGTTGGTGAGAGAAAGCTTGGGACTATCGTAGCAAGCCACTTGGCGCAACAACAGAAATGCTGGAGCGGTCAGGTGACCGCTATCGGGCAAAATTAGTGACATTCCTATTTTCTAGACCTTATTTTTTCCCAAGAATTCAAAGTTCATTTTGAGGCTTGATAGAGAAGATATTAATAATATTTAATCCATAGAATTGTTAGAGCGGGAGATGTATAGTGGAATTCATGGATTAGGTCCTAGGTTGATGAATTAGTATGAAAAATCTATGGGTAGTCCTGCATTTTCCTAATAATGATTCTAGGTTATTACATTATACTTCCAAACATAGAATTACTTCCCTTTAACATGAATTATGGGTATTTGGGGTAAATTGGTCCTTTTACTAAGTTTCTAAGATATAAAAAGGGTCAAATTAGTGGGATTTAATCTTGAAGGCCTCGAATTGAATATTAAGTGGTTAAGTACTCTTTTATTGCTTGTTTTAAGACGGGGAACAATCTGAAGCTTTGAGGAAGGGTAAGGCTCCTGTAGACTAGCCTACATTTGAGTTCTTCGATTGAGGTTCGTTATAGTTTTAATTGGAGTTGAGACTTGATTTAGATTTCATATGTGCTTCTAAATTGAATGTTTGTGGATTGATATACAGACATGTTTGTAGTTATGGTTTGGTTGTTAAATGCTTGAATGAATAAGCAGAAAATAAAATTAATTTAGTATTTGTTGATAATTATGTACTTATGATATTGGTGCACTATGTTATAACCTGAGTAATAGTCAGACTGAAATACATATTGTTATTATTTTGGAGGATCGTGTACCACACTAATACAAAGACTTATATTATGATATTAAATGGGATCGAATACTACGTCGATACGATACATGGATGATGTCCCTTGCAGGTTATGTTTATATAGGCATAAATAAGTCTCTTAGAATGTACGCACGTACTAGAGTTTGATATGTGAGTTTAAAGCTATATTGTGATGATAATGATACTAATGAATTTACTCTTCTGAGGTTGAGGCGGACATAGATCCCCATGCATTGTGTTACAGAACTCGTGATTTTTTTTATATAGTTGATATCCTTAATGGTTGCGTGCCTTAGACGTGGACATTGTGTGGTGTATTGTGAATGAACTTGTTAATTGATTGAGATTACTTGGTATGCGTTGAATATCGTATCTACCTATTATTTGATTTATGTGTATTACTTATTTCTAAGTTGGGTCAGTCGATGATACCTATCAGTACATAGTAGTTTGTACTGATACTACTTTGTGCTCTTCTTTTGTTGAGTGTAGACTATGTTTCAGATGCTCGGACGCAACCTCACCTACAACTTTGATAGTTGATTCTGATCCAAGGGTGAGCACTCTATCTTAGGCTGTCATGGATCGGCACACTAGTTCTTGTCCATCTTTTGGACATTGTTCTTTATCATTTGATAGTTTTAGATATTTTTCTTAGACATGATTTTTATTTTAGAAGTTCTTATACGATGACTTTTGGATTTGGTGAATTGTAATAGATAGTTTGATTATACCGCATTATTATCTATTAATTTTTGAGATATTAGAGATTTGACTATATTTCTGTCTTGAAAATGGCCAAGTGGTTGGATTTAACATGGATTATATGGTTTTCCCATCGGAGAGTTAATGTGTGTATCACTCACTACCGTTTGAATTGTGACATGTCAAAAAGCCAATATTCAACCAGATGGTGCCACAGAAATCACCCACTATTTCTATTTTACGTATCATCCAGTAACAAATTTAACACAGTTGTCCTTTTAAGGCAAGAACTAGTCTCATTTAAGAAATATGTAAGTAGTATTTGATATTTTTTAATCTCTTATAGTATATTTATATGTTGCATTGAATAACTTTGTAATTTATTTTTCAAAATATAGGTCAAGAAAGAATTCAACGATCTCATCAACTTGATAAACGACAACTTCAAGATTGTTTTGAATGCTACCAAAGGGAATCATACTGTCAAAAGGTGTTGCATTCAATCAAATACCATTGACACTACACCGTCTTACTCATTCTTATTTCTGTACATGAGGCTAATGGTGAAGCTGCCGTTCACATGCCTATTGTAGGTGTTCAAGTGTAATTACAGAATAATATACGTGATCATTCAAGGATACAAGATCATAAAGCTATAACTCATTTTGAGGCACCATAAGGAACATGAATGTGTTCATTTGTATTTCAGTATATTAAATGTATCGCCTATATCATACCATATTCACTGTATTATTATATCAGTTTGTATTCAATGTGTACAACATACACGTTGTATTCATCAAGTTCATAGTATACTAATGTGAAGTCTATATTTCACTTTATATATTTGTATTATGTATTTTTTTTGTACAGTTTTGAATTGTAGACTTGTAGTCAGTGGTTTTACCAAAAATTTACCTCATATGTTAGGATTTGTTCTGAATCTCCTACTTTACCTGCTTATTTTTAATCATAATTAGAACCTTTCTTTGTGGAAAAAGGTTTCCTTATTGGAGAAGTTCTCTTCCCTATTAGATTCATTCTTTCTTGGAAAAGGATTTTGTACCTCTATAAATAAAAATTTCTTGTCAAACATAACACCATATCATCCACAATATACTCCTTTAAGAGTTGTTTTATGCTTTTTTAGTTTAATTTTGTGTCTTCTGAATTATCCCAACATGACCTAAGTGATTGTGAGATCTCATCTGCTAATTTGAGTGGTGAAATTTTGACTTTCACAGAAGAAACAACTAAAATGGACAATCAATCGGGATGACAAAACCATTCATATGTATATGTACAAGATGGCCCGCGCCCGTGCTGAACACAGGTATATGCTCAATATTATTGTTTGTTCCTTCAGTGATACACTACCAAAGAATATCGTAAGTAGTTGATTTAAGATATCACGTCTAAATTCTTCAATCCGAACTCCAAGCTTAACTTGAAAAAGCTACTTACTTTTCTCCATAAAGAAAACCATTGCATTCATATCAAGGTTTGTCTACCAGTAATGAACCTATTATAATTTAATAGGTAGATTTACATACAAGAAATTTACCAACTAACGAAGCATTCAATGATTAATAACACCAAGTGGGCTCATCTTAAACTTGTTCAAGCATTTTGCATCCTTTATGTTGTACGGCAACATGACATTTTCTCCTGACTTTATCGAAAGAAGAAATACTTGTCAAGAAAAGTAAACTCTAAATGTGTCATATATCTGGTGTACAACGTATGCAGAAAGTAAAAGTATAGTTTCTGATTTAGATGAATGGGTGAGCCTTAAAGGAGAGTCTAGAGATTAGTTGCTTGCTTCCCATGTTTATCATAGTAGCAGTCGATAATGTCTTTTTTCACGAGAACACCTAAACATAAAAATTCACTAAGAAACCTGCACAATCAATTTGGTTCATAACTTTCAATTTATTTCTGGTAATCTTTTTAAAGCAACATGTTTTAAATCCCCTTAATCGTAATTCCTCCAAACAAGGGGATCAGATTAGTATCCACCGAAAAGTTTAAAATTAAAAATTGTCTTCAGAATTGAACTTTTGAAACAACACAGATTCTCACTAGCATACAACTGACGATCTCTAAAGTCTACATCAGTTCAAACTTGTACTTTACCTACATATTTGACTGAGAGATAGTCAAGTAGAAATTTATTATTTTATTTCATCAAATTTTAAAAGTTTTTGGGCCATTCTTTTGACATAATGCAATTATATAATATTGACATATACAACTTTCCTAGTACTAAATTCAAACAAGAGAATTAATGAAAATTGATTTTACCTTGTCCTTTGTAGAGCATTATGATTGGAAATTTTGTATACCTCATTCAATCTTACTTCCACTCATATCTTCTACGGAGAAAAAGGTTCAAAAGCTTAACAAGAATGAAAGATGATTTGAGTTCATTCTTTATCATATATGTATCGTCCTCTTTATTATTGATACACAACTACTTCAAAATATTTTGGGATAATTAATAAATTTATTAAGAAGTCCTAGAACCCTCAATCGTTTTCAAAAGCTAAACAGTAGCTCAAAAGTGAGCAACCAATCATAGTTTGAGCATAAGAATAGCTGTCCAAGGAACTTTTGAAAATCGACATCAATAGTTGTTATAGTAGCAAGATCGTTCAAGATTGTAACTGTCTTTTACATTGGGTGCCAGAGATGATAGTGAACTATTTGTGGTCTACATATAGATAAATGAAAATGATAAAATTATTTATGTTAGCTTAAAACCCCATTCATAGACAAAATTATGTTTAGATCAAATAACTATTCGTCGTTTTCTTATTACACCAAACTTGATTCTGTGTTTGGGAGTTAATCATCAAAGTCATTAAATGTCGTTTAGTTACAAGACATTTACTCGCCCTATCATTAAATAGATCAGAAGGTAATAGCAGACAACAACATACCAATGTGATCCCAAAAGTGGAATATAGGAAGGATGGTGTGTACGCACCCCTACCTTGGGTGATATAGATAGATTGTTTTTGATAGACACTCCTTTAAAGAAAATATTTTCTATGCAGATCTGAAAAAAAATACCAGAATAAAATATGGTATGATGAGATCTGCAGAAATTGACCGATTAGCCACCTTGTGTGTTGGTATCCTTTTCGAAAGAAAGCTTTCAATCTTGTTTGTAGCCTTTCATAAATGCTTGTATTATTTTCAGACCTATCTATATGTGGCGTAAATAAGAATAGATGAGCAAGGCAAAACCACTCTTCGGAAACAGGAAATGTTACAGTTATGAGCATCGATCTAATTTGCACACCCTGAGAGTGAATGTGGTTATAACACCTAAAACAAATCTCAAAGCCTCACAAGACCTATAGCTTGAATCAACATATACCTCTAGAAATAATATTGAACTACTATCAAGGTATCGATATTTGAATGGGTGGGTGAACATAAGCAAAATTTGTACACCGAAGTTTATAGTTATTAGTTGATAATCAGATTATCTTGGTGCCATCAACTTACCTACAATCTAGATAATTGTAACGTATTCCTGAAGTTGGATAGAAATTGTTACAATTCAAGAAGATGGTAAATTTTTTTTTAAAAAAAGAATAAATCTAATGATTATTTATACCAAAAAAATATTTTTTTCCTTTTATGAAGACATCAACCACTAAAGAACGTTTTAAGTTACTTTCTTTAGTCCTACAAACCAACTATTTATATAACATCATAAAAGTAAATAATTGGTGAGTTACATAGACAAAATAAAGCACTATGAGAAGAAAGAAATATAAAATGAAGAAAAAGGTGACTCAAAATAGTCGTAGGAAGGCGAAATGGAATGATTACCAGCTTTACAGACCCATGATGTTGCGGAATTGAAAGCATTAAATCCTCGTAATTTCGAACTGGATTGAAGTTGCTCTTTACGACAATTGCTTGCACTTTCTGAAAAAGAATCACATAAGAAAAAGATACACCTAAAAAATCAGTCTCGATTTGTAAGTTCATTGAGAGGGAGAGTATGTGTAAATTAAGTGTGCAGTGTCACAAGGCCTAAAACATGCCAGAAAAATGAAAAATGTTGTGTATTTAACTTTCTATACACACCATGTAAAGGCATAGGAAAATTATCAAGAATGACGACACGCTCAAAGGTTGCAACTCTTTATCTTTTCTCTTTTTATGAGTTTTCTTAAAAAAAAATTGCTTGGAGCATGAATTCATTTTTTTTTCTAATTGCCAGCAGTGTGAACATACACCTTGATGATTAAAATAGAATAGTAACCTTTCCTTTACTCTCAATAGAGGTCTTTATCTAGTAAAGAGGGACAAAAGTAAATACTTGGAATCTGAAATTTAGAATAAACCTCATACAAGATTTTTTTCTTCTCAAAGAGTGAAGGAGACACGGATGAAAGAATCTATGAGCATAAAATTGGCATTGAATATATTCTGATGTTGTAATTTTTTTCTTCTCAAAGAGATAAGGAGACACGGATGGAAGAATCTATGAGCATAAAATTGGCATTGAATATATTCTGATGTTGTAAGTGGTTGTTTATGAGCTATAAAAGAAAGAAAATTCACATGCACAATTTCTTCTATTCATTCTAGAACAAACGCACACAAAGTGTCCTCCAACAAAGCCCATGTATCAACAACAACAACAACAGACCCAGTGTATTCCCACAAAGTGGGGTCTGGAGGTAAGATGTACGTAGTTCATACCACTACCTCCGAAGAAGTATAGAGATTGTTTCTGATAGACCCCTAGCTCAAGATAAAGAATAGTAGACTCCACTGTAATATTTCTCCAACAAAAGAAAAAATTTGAGAAGCAAAAGTATTAGATAAGACAGATCATGAGTTTGGTAGCCCCAAGATAACATTCTGATAAGTTTCCTAACTTTAAACAAGAAACACCTAGAGTAATTTGGTCTTTTCATCATTTCTTTTACCCATCTATTTTACTATTAAGTAGACAATTATAATATAACATCAACTGATTAGAGAAAGAGAAACAAATACCTTTTCTGGTGACACTCTAGCATCTTCGAGGCTGCTAAGAATACATGAAGAGACACCAAAATCATTAGCTCGAGAATTAGTCATGCAATAAACATTACAACTAATTGCACCACCGAAATACTCTACAATTATTGGTGTTGCTTGTTTCATTGCATGCTTCAAACTTTTCATCACCTGCCAAACATGTCGTTCAGTCTCAATAACAACTTCCCAAATGGTGTGCAGATTACATGAAAGTGACATAAATCTCTAGTGCTTAGTCTAAATTATGCATCCTACAACACAACAAAAGAAATCCCAACAATGTATTGCAACAACACATAAGGTCATAATTAAAGTGAAATTATAGGAGTACCCTTCGTAGTCCACAAAAGTTTCACTTATTATTTAGAGTAATGTAATATTATTGATTCAGGATACAAATAAATTACATCTTTTTCCTACCCATGAGAGTAAGAAATAACACAAGATAGTATGTTTCATGGCTACTTAACATAATAGGCTCACTTTCAGCAAACGATGAAAGATATTAAAAACTTCCTCCAAGTGGGGCAACAAAGCAAATTATTCAAAACTAAACAAACAAACATCTTATATCAGTCACAAATGCACTGTCATATTAACTATCAAAGTTGATATAACTTGATTAGCTACTAATTCAATGGAAAAGCAGATAGTATATCATTCGTGAAAGCTTTTTCTTTTCTCCATCTTAATCATCTGGTACCCAAAGCTCACCGATGAATTAATTCAGATTTGCACCAGATATACCTACTCATGTAAAGTGCCCCCACACAAAGATTTTTTTACTTCTACGATTCGAACCTAACATTGGGAATTTATCCAGTTTAATCATTCGATAGCTAAAATTCACTGGTGGGCATAATGTTAATTCGATGGTGCTGAATGAATTTTAAATGGAAAGAATGAAAGTTAAATCTAACTAAAGACAAATACAACTTGTCTTTCTGAAAAAAATACGTCCTGCAGATTCTTATTTTCTAACACAGATTCTATCAAACACCTTATGGTCATTAGTAGAACTCCAATCCGGACAAATATAAAGAAGCTGCAAAAAATGATACAAATCAAAGAAAAACATGTCACTGAAATATTGCATGTACAACATTCAAGTATAGTAATTGCATCATTATGTGCTTTTTTCTCTTTGTAATCTACAATTTCCTGAATATTTTCTCTGTATTTGCTACAAGAGATTTTTATCAAACACCTGATGAGCATCATTAATACTCATATTCTACAATCATACACTTGAATGTAGATAAAAAATGTAAAGAAGTTGACAAGAAATCATTGCATGTACACATACCACAAAGAAAGATGTGGAGAAAAATAGAAAAATATGTATCCAACTCCAAGAAATATAAAGCGACGAAAACTAACTCAACACACAAAAACAAAAAGAAAGAATAATTAGTAACTCAAGAAGATGAACAAATCGATGCCCCACGAATGAAGATACAATGATAAAGAACCTCACCATAATTGGAGATCAGCTAATGCAACAACATGAAAGTATATAGTGAAATGGTGAATGCCAGAAGAGAAAAAAAAGAATGAAAGGGAGTCCTCAGCTTTCATCGAGGACACGTGGGGACTTTATTACTTCTAAATATGCACTTCGTCGTCACAGAGACCTTCACTTATATATAAGTGTAACTAGTGCTTAGTCTAAATTATGCATCCTACAACGCAATGAAACAAATCCCAACAATGTATTGCAACAACACGTAAGGTCATAATTAAAGTGAAATTAAAGGAATACCCTTCGTAGTCCACAAAAGTTTCACTTATTATTTAGAGTAATGTAATATTATTGATTCAGGATACAAATAAATTACATCATTTTCCTACGCATACAAGTAAGAAATAACACAACACAATATGTTTCGTGGCTACTTAACATAATAGGCTTACTTTTAGCACAAGATGAAAGAGATTAAAAACTTTCTCTGAGTGGGGCCACAAAGCAAATTATTTAAAACTAAACAAACAAACATCTTATATCAGACCATGAAGTACTATAGCCACCTAAAATACTTCTAGCGACCACTTAGCTTAACCATTAATTAGGAAGAACACTCATAAGATCGTATTTCAATTAGAATCATATCAATTACCAATATAATAATCATGAATGTACCAAATCTATGTATTCCATTACCAGTATTCAATCAGAGGAATAATAAGCATCATACCGCATCTTCCTTCATCCCATACCGGAGAGATGTGTATACGAACATATACATATTCATATTCATGAACTAAAATTACATCATTTATAATGACAAACACTTCTCAGATATTCAATCAATATCATAACGCGACCCTTGGCCCATTAATTTATTTTGATTAAGGTTAACATCATAAACACGATCGTAGGCCCATATTCATATTCGGAACTCATATCAATAATCATATTTATATGCCATAGCATATCTCTAATCATCTCACATATAGGAGGCATCTCGCATATTGAAGGCATAATATCAATAAGCATGTAACCATCTCTAGGATATCTTATATCAATAAGTGATGCATCATTACTACGAGGAATATCACTTCACTAGGCAAATTTATATATCCAAGAGGAACATCATCTCTATAGGTCCAACAATCATGACTAAATAAAATCACAACTCTATAGGCCAATCATTAAGTCTAAGTGAAAATAGCATCTTTATAGGTCAATCGTCAGGTCTAAGATGAAATAGCAGCTCTATAGGTCAATCACTAAGTCTAAGAGAAAATAGCATCTCTATAGGTCAATCATCAATTCTAAGAGGAAATAGCATCTATAGAGGCCACATAACGTATCTAGAAGGAATATCATCTCTACATGTCCAATATCACTTCCACAAGGAGTGTCATAACCATAACTCAAAAGCCACAATCCAAGAAAGTCAATACAAGTTACCAAGATACAAAGTAACCGTATTCTAAGGTTTAATAGCCTCATCTATGTCTAACATCCGCAACTAAGTTCACAAGACTTAACACAAGCTTAGGCCTAATTGGAACGAACAATCCCACTTCTAATCCAAAGTTTTTATAATTAGGCATACAATGACCTAAACTAGGCTAAGGTATCTAGTTCATCTTCAAGATGTCAAGTAAGCCATATTCAAGCCTAAGATAGAAACTTCGACTAGAAATGAAGGTACTTAAGTTAACTCTACCCAACTTAAGGTTCAAGACTACCACACAAGCCCAATAAGGCTAAATATACAAATTATGCTTCAAATGGCAAAACCATAATCCCAACATAGAATTATATCATATCTATGCTATAAATAATCTAAACTAAAGAGGAAAGGCAATAGGATAAAAAAGGTTATAACATGCCATCTTATGGGTCCAAAACCTTATCTAATTCGCAAACATCAACAATCAAGGTCAAGTCATCCTACGCAAAATCAAGACTAACATCGATATTCATATGCAACATTTATCACACATTATCTATGAAGAAAAGTAGATAGAAGCCTACCTCAAGGCTAAACCGCAAAACCTCACTACATGCACCACATGCTCGTCTTCACTTTACAATCCTCAAAATGCCATCACAATATCAAAACAATAATCTACTCATCAATACGAGTCTAATGACACCAATATCGCACTATTGGGCATTGGGTCTAAAAACGACACCAAAACCCCAAATGGGTCCCACATATGGAAAATGAGTTTCTGAGACCAAACCAATGTTCAAACATGAATAAGGAACCATAACCCTCAGAGTATGGGTGAAAACTAAGCATACTTTGGGCTAAAATCAATCCCTAAGCTAAATTGAGGTTTCGGGTCAAAACTAAGAAATTGAACATTAATTCAAGGAATTCTTACCTTAATCTTGAAGATAATCGCGATACAAGATGATAATTAAGCTCCCAAGTTACCCCTCATGACCAATTTTGAGTTATTATACTCATTTTGGGGTTCCTAGGTCCAAATATTAAAGGGAAAATGCCCCAAATGCGTCACGGGACCTTTATATAGCCCCTACAGGTAAAGAGATACCACTATCGCGGTCTTATGGTCCACGATCAGGCTCTCACAATCTGACACTCTTGGCCACGATCGCGGTTGCACCAATGACAACAAACTCAAAATTAAGTTTTTGACCCTCGAAACTCATCCGAAATCCAAATAACATGATCCAAAAGTGAATTTTGAGTGTAAACCACATTTCAAATCCATTGGAATCATCAAAAATCTCATCAGAGATAGTTTAGACAAAAGTGGGCCCCACACCTATAGTTTCATCACTTTTCATAAAATCTGCTCAATAAGTCAAATTGATCTGGGAGCCTTGGGACCTGAACTAGAGGTCTCCCAAGCCTAAAATCAATGTTTCGGATGCAATGGCAAAGTCAGATTTTCCATTTGAGGTTGGTTCGACCAAATATGGGTCCCACACCTATTCTTTCCAATTTTAAACTTTCTGACAAATAGGTTGAAATGAGCTCAGGTACATTGGGACCCAAACCAAAGGTCTTCCAAGACTAAATTAGATATTTCTAATCTACTAGAACATTCAAAATTTAAATCCGATATCGTTTCACTGAATATTTTGCCTAGTGGCCATTTGGAACTAGCAAAGACTTCAAAATAGGGAATTGGCTCTTAAAACCAAACAAATTGCCCGATTACCGAATGGTCAGTCCCAGCAAGTCATAAATAACTTGGGGAAGCTATGGAGAAGCTAAAATAGAAATGAAAGCATAAAAATGGAAAATGACCTGAAGGGTCATTACAATATCCACTACTAAAGGAGTTTCATCCCCAAAAGTCAACAGATAGAAAGAATCTCAAAAGCTCGAACAGACAAGGTAGTGGGCCCATATGCTCCAAGCATTACTTCCCAAGTAACCTCAATGGAGAGAAAACACTTCTAAGGGATGTCGCCATAGGTATTCCTTTTTCAACCAACACTCTTATTCTACTTCCAAAATGGCCAAAACTCAACTTCGAATGCTAACTGGCCTCCAACTGAACCAAAAAGGTTGATAAGCATAGACTTAACCACAACACACGTGTACCGTCTCTATATCTGCATAAACCCACAAAGTTTCATCCACACCAAAAGCAAACCAAGACATTAGTCATAAAACTGACTCAAAATCCAAAAATAACCTTTCTTTACCTTTTTGCATCTGTTATCTACTTCAAGCAAGGAGGAAAATCACTTGAGTCCCATCTACATAGCCTCGTCATGCAGAACTCAAAGAACTGAAGTTGACCTGCAGAAAGTCCATAAGGCAAACATGGGAATAAGCTCATAAGGAATTATTTGGGAATACAAATGGAGATAATCACGAAATGCAATCTATGTCAATACTACAACCAGTTCAGATGAAAATAAAACTAATATCTCAAAATCCAAGTTATAACTACTCATCACTGAATAGTCCACTCCAGGATATCTCATCCACTTAGAATGAAGCCATACTAAATCCAACTTAAGAATATTACTCCCACTAAGTAAATCATCCAAAACTCCCAAAGAAAACTGGAGCTCGAGGTCAAAACTACAGCAACCAATATTAGGCCCATGGGTTTTCATCCGAAAACTTATCAACTATAATCCAACTGAAGTCTAAAAAACAAAATAGGCAACCACGGAGAAGGCTTAACCAGCCTATAAATGAAATAAAACCTGAAACAAGTCCAAAATGAAGGATTGCACGACAACTCTATAACGCCAAGCTAAAATCTCAACACCAAGGTTAAACTACTCTATCTCAAATATCTAAATCAAAATAAAAAATGGGTAGGCATTAATGCTCTAAATCTATCATACTTCCAAATCGCCATTCCAAGGAGTCAAAATCCATAACTAGGTCAACAAGGCTATATCAATGTCAACTATCCTAAATTAAATTTAGTATCTAAAATTTGACATATCTAAGATAAACCATACCAAGCTATGGTCGAGAAATATCTAGAGAGTAAAATCACCTACAGAGATAACGACTGATCGATAACACAAGCAACCAACTCTATATCAGCCGGAGGGAACATAATATAGCCGCAAAATAGAAATCATACAAAAGGGTAAGCCATTGGCTGAAATTACATATAATCCTACTCCATATTTATTGGAGGGCATGAACTATTCAAAAATACTTAACAACTTCCCAAGGAAGAATATCACACCTCTAGCAACTCATAAAAATACAATATAAGCAGGTAACTAACCAATATAATACTCCATCTAGGCAAATCAATAGCCACAAGCACATATCATCGAGGAGAATCACTCCACCGAGCGTTACTAGGTCGAACAAACATTGAAATGGAGATTTCCTGGATCCACCCAAGAACAACATCATCGAAGAAGAAATATCAATCTCAAAACCAAGGTCAAAGCCATGACCACCACCAGAGAACCAACAACTCAAGATAAACAGTTTCTACTTTGCCAACTTAAGAAGCAATCACTGGAAAGGCCACCTATCTATAACTTTCAAACTCCACTACAAAAAACATACAAAAACGACAAAGGAGTATTTAATATACACACTAACAACAAGGCAATCTATCACAAAGGACCGAACCCAACATAGCTATGACATAAATCCACGATATCTCAACATCAACATGAAAATTGCTATCAGATGATCAAATAACCACAAACAAAGAATGAACCTCAAACTGGTCCATCTATCGAATGGGTTATACCAAAAAGGATAGCCAAAACAAAATCCTTTGCAACCTAAGAGGCAAGTATAAGAATCTCAAACTCAAAAATAGGCAATATAACTAAATTTCCAACTCAAAAATACAAAGAACCATGGAAGTTCAACTTACCTTCGATTTTACTACAGATGCTTGAATCAATCTAATACAGCTAACCATGAGGGATCAAAGTCAACCTCATCGCGATAGGGGAAAGAAATCACCAAATCGGGTTATATCTACTCAATCACCAAATAATATCATAAAAAAATAAAATTCTAATTAGATAACACTATTCTATACAGCTACCTAACGAAAATCAAATTCACTATGTAACAACATCAAGTAATATCAATAACCTCACATAGTGGTAGCAATAGCTATAGTAATATCAATATCAACATACTAAAGAGGCGATACCAAAATAAATATCAATATCATGTACCACTCAATGGCTATAATAGGGCTAATGTGACAAGATAAATGGGACTCAAACCCAAAACCACACCCATAGGGTAAAATATCAATATAGATCTACTCCATCCACTACTAAAAAAAAACCACGGAGTAGTAACATAATCATGAATTTAATAATAAGTCACATCATGATCGATTTAAATTCATCAAGGCATATAATCATCAATGGGTATGAAAACCTCAATACACATAACAAGAGATAAATATGAGAAATAAAAGCAGACAAATCAAGGTGACATTCACGGTCACATGCATGATGGGCATAGGAAATTAAATCTAAATGGGTCTAAATTGGATGGACCGACTGAATCATCAACTTAGTTGCTAAGAGCATCATCTCTAACTGAAGATTCTACAACTTCATGAGCTGATCTAAAGATGCTGAATAACTGAATTCTCATGTCAGGGACACTCCCTAGACTAGTAATCGGTCTCTCTGTGTCTATAATAATTCCTGAAGAATTAATATGGAAAGAATACAAACTGAGCCAAAATGGCTGGCCTACTAATGTTAAGATAAATTTGAAAAACTATGTCTAAACTTCTGAAATCACAACTTATCTTAGAAACTCTAGACTAGCGAGGAATGCAAGCTAACTCTAGATGATCATCTGTTTCAAACCAAGGACATTCTTTGAACAAGTGTCTCATCACAACACAACCAAACCAAGATCCTAAAATACTTTGAGATACTGCCCCTCATAATATAAAATTATCACCATGGCCTGAATAACCATACTACACTTCGCAAGTCTGATGGGGACTCTTCACAAATCATTTTTAGCTGCCGCTGAGGATCTTTGATATCATCTCTAACCCTCTAATCTAATGTTGTCCTAAAATTTTAGAAATACATGTTACAGTCTTGTCCACATATTTCAACAATATTGCATCGTCCTTCAGGTATAGAATAGAGTCAACGAATGTGTTCAAGGTTCATAAAATATGAACACATGATAAGGAGCCATGAAGTAAATTTCCTAAAATGTCATTGTAGCCTTCTGAAGATAGGCTAAGGACACCTCCGCACCAATCTGCAGGACTCTACCAACATTTAGCCCTTGTACTAATACACCAATGAGACCTAGGCTCTGATACCAATTTGTCACAACCCAATTTCCTCATGTCATGATGGCACCTACCCTAGCCCGCCAATAGGTAATCTAACACGTAGTTTGTAATGGCTAGTAACTAACTACTAAGTAATATAATAAAAATATGGAATTTATGAAATAAATATCAATACATAGAAAAATCCCAAAAGCTGGTGATATCAGTACAAGAGCTTCTAGTATAAAAAGAGTACAAATATGAAATATCAAGAGAAATACAATGATACAACTTATCTCTGAATACAACTTAGTGACTAGTCTAATACATAAGAGAGAGATAAGTAATTCTCTAAATGTCAGGAGCTCACTCTAAGTCTCTGAACTGGGGCTGCTCTACGTAATGCACACATCAATGTCGATAACCCGTACTATGATTTGCACACTGCAGAAGTGTAGTATGAGTACCAAATAAATGGCACTCAGTATGCTACTACCAACTAAGCACCACAGATAAAACAGATATATACTACATATAAACAGTATGGAAACTGCACCCAAGAGTCTAGAAATCATATGAAAAGTCAATGAGATTACAAGAAACAACTATCCTATTTATGTCCAAGAGTCTAACATAATAAAACAAAGAAAGTATCAGGGTGAACTATCTTATTCTAGCTACATTCAATATACGTCAATGTTATATCGTATATCCCATATCAATATACGAATAAAGAGAAAAAGAAAGATATTTAGTAGTATACAAGGCATAGAACTGACTATATAATATGAACAACGAAGGAAGGGATATACGATAGTATCTTAGCTTTATATAGCTAGATATATATAGGTCTATAAATATATAAACACGAGGTCATCTCAAAGTATACCCTATGTCATCCTATTCTCATTTTAAGACCTCATTATAACACTATAAAGATTTAAATACTATTATACTTATGGTTTCTAATCCACATGGCTAGATATGAAATAATCATGCATAATAATACAATCATACGATAGGAGAGGCCGAAGACATACCTCTAATCCCAATACTAGAGCATTGACCATTTTTTTCATAAGCTATCCATAATAATGATCATAATAATGTTAACAAAAATATCAATAACAACATGAATAACCGTCTACTCCAGACAATCAAATACCTAGCTGAGCCTATGTGTACCCCCACCACCCCAGGCTCGGAAGGTTCAATAAATATACAGTAACACAAGGCATATTTTTTACCCATATCTATACAACAATTCATACCAGCATCTAGACACAGGTGCATACTTGTGATAGGCGATATGTATGTAGTAATGAATGTAAAGTACATAATCAATATCATAACTTATCATAACTGTCCTTATCAAGACTATTATCATTGTAATCAACCTATAGCCTTATCGAGTATCAACACATCATCAATAGTATACTCTAACCTTGTCGGGTATCAACTTGTCATGAATATATCCTCTAGCCTTACCGGGTATCAGCATATCATCAATATATCCTCCAGCTTTGTCAGGTATCAACATATCATCAATATATCCTCCGACCTTGCCAGATATCAACATATTATCAATATATCCTCTGGCCTTGTCAGGTATCAAAATAACATCAATATATTATCTGGCCTTATCGGGTATCAATATATCATTAATATATCCTCCGGCTTTGCCGAGTATCAATATATCATCAATATATCCTCGGGCCTTGTCGGGTAACAATATCATCATAATAGTATTTACCAAATAAAATATACATAAATACTCATAATCATATCACCATTGAATATCTATCTATTCAATACTTCCCAACTACTCGTTACTGACTAACCAACACTTATTATTATAAAATCACTAGTTCGCTAGTCATCACATAACATCTAGTTATTAGCCTTAACATTATCCTTCACGGGATAACAACTAACCACTATTCATTTAAATAGCCAACATATAATATCTAGTCAAGGTTTATCACTAGACCAAAACTGCCATGTATCCACCATTCCTTATTATCAACTAATCATACTATATCCATTAATCATTAATGGTCAACAATTGACCATTTATCATCTAACCATTCTTTATTAACTAACATCATTCATTGACTAACCATTATTTACCAACTAATCCTCATTTATCAGCTATTCAACATTCTTATTAGCCAGGTATCAATCATCGCTAGTTACCATATCTCAACTAAGCAATGTTTATTAAATAGTACATTATATTTCTCGCCATAAAGTACTATAGCGACCTAAAAGACATCTAACTACCACTTTGATTATCCATTAATTAAGAAGAATGGCCATAAGATCATATTTCAATTAGAATCATATCAATTACCGTTATAATAATTATGAATGTACCAAATCTATGCATGCCATCACCAGTATTCAATGAGTGGAATAATAAGCATCATACCGCATATTCCACCATCCTATAATAGAGAGATACATATACAAACATATTCATATTTATAAACTATAATCACAGTATTTATAATGATAAACACTTCTCGAACATTCAATAAATGTCATAACGTAGCTCGTGGCCCTTTAATTTATCCAGAATAATCTCAACATCATATTCATGACCTTTGGCCCATATTCATTTTCAGAACTCATATCAATTATCATATTTATAAGCCATAGCATATCTCTAATCATCTCACATATATGAGGTATCCCCCATATAGGAAACTTAATATCAATGAGCATATAATCATCACTAGGATATGTTATTTCAATAGGTAATCATTACTATGAGGAATAGCACTTCTTTAGTCCAATTAATATATCAGAGATGAACATCGTCTCTATAGGTCCAACAATCATGACTAAAGGGAATATCAACTCTATAGGCCAATCATCAAGTCTAAGTGGAAATAGCATCTCTATAGGCCAATCGTCAAATCTAAGAAGAAATAGTAGCTCTATAGGCCAATCATCAAGTCTAAGAGAAAATAGCATCTCTATAGGTAAATCATCAAGTCTATTAGGAAAAAGCATCTCTATAGGCCACATAACGTATCTAGAAAGAATATCATCTCTAAATGCCCAATATAACTTCCACAAGGAGTATCATAACCATAACTCAATAGCCAAAATTAGGGAACTTCAATACTAGTTACCAAGTTATGATGTAACCTTATTCTATGGTTTACTATCCTCATCTATGTCTAATATCCGCAACTATGTCCACAAGACTTAACACAAGCTTAGGCATAAGTGGCCGAACGATCTCACTTCTAATCCCTAATTTCCATAATTAGGCATACAATGCCCTAAACTAGGCTAAGGTATATAGTTTATCTTCTAGATGTCAAGTAAACCATATTCAAGCTTAATATAGCGACTTCGACTAGAAATAACGGTACTTGTAACACCCTAATTTGTTGAACAAGAATGTTACACGGTACTCATGTCCCCGAGGGACCACAAGCTAACCCATGACTAATATATGTACCTATATACTACAAATCATAATATAATAATATGGAATACATGGAACTATAAGGCCATAAGGTTCAACTGAATATAATCATGTAGGAGAAAATACCCCAAACAACTAAATCTGTACATAGTCTGAAAGTAAATCTGAAGGCCTCTAAATTGTCTGAATAAGGAGTTGAAGGAATAGATAAATAAATCAAATCATATTATCGTCGAATCAATGAGGACTCACTGTGTCTCTGCAAACTGGAATGCTACCATTACTGCTGGGCTGGAGCTCGTGTCTCAGAACCTATGGTGTAACATGAAAAGAAAGCACCATAGCACAAAGGCATCAGTACAACTGGAGTATTGAGTATACGAGGAAGGTAGGCTGAACATAACTGGTTTTATGCATAAACAACACTGACTGACTAATATGAACGTGGGAGTGCAAACACATATATATAGAAACTGGGACCTTAAATACGTGATAGCATGACCTGTAAGCTAATACATGGTTTACTGATAACTATCATAACTGATACTGAAAATGATAACATGGGAGACTATATCTGACATTTCTGTATATACTAAAATCTGAAGAACGCTCTGAGTTCTTTTACTGAGACTGATACTGAAATTGTGGGAAATAGTTTTTAACTGACATACCCCATGTATGCCGTTATAGATAAGCTAGGGTCCAATCTCTGCCCCGACTGGAGGGGTGTCAATACCGTGCTACTGGTAAGGACATCTATGAGACCCTATTCTGGCAGGCACTCAAATGAGAATCGTGGGAACCCTAAACTGATGGGTTAAGCCATCTCATCAACCCTAAGCTGACGAGTTAAGATGTCTCAACCTACACTGGCTACGTAGTTCTGGAACACAGGGATTGCTACTAAGAATCACACCCTGAAATGGCGGGTGAGTTCCCACCCTTGGGTTCACTTGGTGCTAACCTTTACTCCCATATGGAGGTTCCGGACATGAATAACTGATTGTGCATGACTTGATCTTACTGAATTCCATTGACTGGCGGAATGTTACTGATATGTGACAACTGACTAAGATCATGAGGTTTTCCTGAGTCGCATGACTGACTGAAGTTTATGGAATCAAATCTTGAGTTCGGATATCATGAAACATGACATGGATCTAGACACACAACTATAGTTTTCGGGTACAAGTACCCCCAAGACTCGATGGAAGGAAACTGACACACATGACTGACTTGATCATAAAAGTAGAGTCCATAATATATAATATCATAAGTAGGGATCTCATACTATGCATGGTTATCAACAATGTATTGCATGGAAAGGATTTCATATAACATGGAAGTACTTGCACAATCTTAATATCATGTTCGTTGCATAATCATATTAGCAACACATACTAATAGCATGGAAGTTCATGTGGATTGCATGGTTATCATACATCTTGTTCATAAGTAGGATTTGCAAGTAAACATAGCATAATCTCATAAGAATAGTTCATGAGTATTCCAACAACATTTAAAAGACACATTATCAACATAGAAGTCATTGGAACATAATGGCATATCATGAATCCTTCACTTAGTCACAATTTAGCTATATTGCATGATTGCTAGTTCCTTAGGCATTTTATCAAACACCTTACATGGACATCTTAAGCATAGGTGAAATCACCAAATTATACATCATGAACAACCAAATTTACATGTTTCCAACTCATATGATATCATGAATTCACAAAAACATATAAAGATTCCATCTTGGGAATCACCCAATATCAACAACATGATCATCAACACCCAACAATATAGAAGTCATACTTTATAATAAAAAGAGGAAAACAAACAAGCATCAACATGGGTATGATCATATCACCATAATCAACCAAGCTTTTATATTTTAAAGATTGATTCTTGAACTCTGCTGACGAAAGGAATCCGTGGATGAACACTACGCATACCTTAGAAGGAAGATTCTTGATGATTGACGGAGGAATTTCGTTAAAATCGGATCTTCAATCTTAATTATGTAACCCTAGTTGTTTTCTCCTTTAGTTCTCTTGGATGATGAGCTTTGAGATGAAAATAGGGTTGTAATATGTTTAGAAGATATATATTTTGAAGGGTTAAGTTTAGGGACGTGTTAGGAGTATTTAAAGACTTAATTACCTTTAAAATAACTCAAGACAGAGTGTTTTTGACATCTGGAATTGACTTAGGTGGTGCCCAAGTGATCGCCAATGCTTGGGTTGGGCGGCGCCTAACCAATTGCCTATGCTTGGGTTAGGCGGCGCCTAACCAATCGCCTATGCTTACTGTCTCTCACGAAAATGGGCATAACTTTTCGTTCGGGTATTGGATTAAGGTAAAATTGGTATTATTGGAAAGCTAATTTGATTCTCTAAAATTTGGTAGGTCTAAATCATCCAAAATACCACATTAGCATTGAGTTATCCTCGTTCAAAGATGAACCTTGCAAAATCTAACACTGAAACTTGATGGATTCTAAAACTCTTAGCTTGTATTACCTTAAGTGACTCATATGAACATGCTTAATGCATCATAAGCTATCGTATCACTAGGACATTCATTGTAAGTCTTGTAATCAATTATGAATCACAGGATAGGAGATTTCATATGTAGATATACTTATTCACTTCCTAGCTTAGAAACATGCGGGGTATTATAATATCTCTCCTTTGGGAACATTCGTCCTCAAATAAGAATTTACTGAGAAGGGATATACTACAATAGAACCTGAACTAAACATAAATAACTAAAACTTGATCTCATGACTAACATGCTAAACATACTGAACTCGTGCATATCTGATGCATGGATAACTGACACATGAATGCATGACTGAGTATGAAATGGTTAATAGGTACCAAGTTTATACTGGAAATATAAACATGATACTGAGTAAGCTTAAGGAGAACTGTTACCTTGAGCTTAATCTGAATTTGTGAGGAAGAGGTGAGGATACTTGGTACGCATATCTGCTTCTGCTTCCCAAGTAGCTCCCTCATGAGATTGATTTTGCCAAAAAAACTTGACTAGAGGGACTTCTTTGTTCCTCAATCTACGAGTCTGATAATCTAAGATTTCGAATGGAATCTCTTCATAAGAGAGGCTATTCTGAATGTCGATGCTCTAAATAGGGACAACAACTGCTGGGTCACCTATGCACTTCTTTAGAAAATAGACATGGAAGACTGGATGGACTGAGGCTAGATCTGAAGACAACTCAAGCTCATAAGCTACCTTGCCGAAACGACAAAGAATTCTGAAGGGACCGACATACCGGGGTCTGAGTTTCCCTTTTTTGCAGAACCTCTTCACTCCCTTCATGGGAGAGATCTTAAGATAGACATAGTCATTGACCTCAAACTCGAGATCCTTTCTAAGAACATCTACATAGGACTTTTGTCGGCTCTGAGTAGCCCAGAGTCTCTCTCTGATCAACTGAACTTTCTCTAAGGTGTCAAATACTAAGTCAGGACCTATGATTAAGGCCTCACTAACTTCAAACCAACCAATAGGAGATCTACATCTCCTACCATAGAGAGCTTCGAATGGAGCAATCTGAATTCTAGAATGATAGTTATTGTTGTATGCAAACTCAATCAAAGGCAAGTGGTCGTCCTAACTTCCCTTGAAGTCAATTGCACACTCCCTTAGCATATTTTCAAGAGTTTGAATGGTCCTCTCTGCTTGACCATCTATCTGAGGATGAAACACTGTGCTGAGATGGACTTAGGTTCCTAGACCCTTTTGTAATGCTTTCCAAAGGTGAGAGAAGTGAACTGGGTACCTCTATCTAAGATAATAGATAGTGGAACACTGTGTAATCTAAGTAACTCCCTGATATAGAGTTTGGCATAATCCTCAGCAGAATAAGAAGTACGAACAGGAAGGAAATGAGCTGACTTGGTCATTCTATCTATAATGACCCAGATTGAATCATACTGATGAAGAGTTCTAAGCAAACCCATCACGAAGTCGATGTTAACTTCTTCCCACTTCCAAGTAGGAATAGTGAACTCTTGCATAGAACCACTAGGTTTCTGATGCTCTATCTTAACCTACTGATATGTAGAGAACTTAGTCATAAACTCTACAACATCTCTCTTTATCCCACTCCATCAATAGATCTCCCACATGTCATGATATATCTTAGTGGCCCTTGGATGAATAGAGTATCACGCACGATGCACTTCTGCAAGTATTCACTACCTCAATTCATAGACACCTGGAACATATAGATGACCCTGACAATGATGAACACCATCTCCCCCTCAGGAGAAAACCTCAACTTTCTAATTTTAAACTGACTCTTTGAGCTTGACAAGGCTAGGATCCCTGTCTTATTTCTCTTTCACCTCAGAAACTAGAGATGACTCTGAACTACTATGACACATACACCACCCTCTGAAGAATCGACTAAGCGAACGCCTAGTCTGGCAAGCTGATGGATCTCCTGAGCCATCTTTTTTTTACTATCCTCAACGTGAGAAATATTACCCATGGAGAATTGACTGAGAGTGTCGACCATAACAATGGCCTTGCCCGAATGATAAAGAACACTCATCTCATAATTCTTCAAGAGCTCTAACCACCTTCTCTAGCGAAGATTAAAATCTTTCTAGGAAAAGACATACTGGAGGCTCTTATGGTCTGTGAAGACATCTACATAAACTCCATAGAGATAATGCCCCCAAATCTTCAAGGTAAAAACTACCACTGCTAACTCAAGATTATGAGTAGGATAATTCTTCTCATGTGGCTTTAACTGTCTGGAGGCATAGGCTATGACCTTACCATGCTGCGTGAGGACACAACCTAAAACCATGACTACAAAACCTTTTGAAGCATCTGGAATAGCTAAAACTGGAGCGAAGGTGAGTTGAGTCTTCAACTCTTGAAAGATCTTCTCGTATGAATCTGACCACTAAAACTTAATCTTTTTCTGAGTCAATCTGGACATGGGAGATGCAGTAGAAGAAAATCCCTCGACAAACCGTCTGTAATAGCCAGATAAACCTAAGAAACTCCTAATATTTGATGGAGATATAAGTCTGGGCCAGTTTCTTACTGCCTCAATTTTCTGAGGATCTACTCTAATTCCATCACCAGAAATAATATGGCCAAGGAATGCTACTGATCTTAGCCAAAATTTGCACTTGCTGAACTTAGCGAATAATTGGTGATCCTTGAGAGTCTGAAGAACAATCCTGAGATGGTCTGCATGATCACACTCTGTGCTAAAATAAACCGGAATAACATCTATGAAGACTATGACAAACATGTCCAAGTACTGCTTGAACACACGGTTCATCAAATCCATAAAAGCTTTTGGGGCATTGGTAAGACCAAATGACATGACTAAAAATTCAAACTGACCATACCGAGTACGGAAAGCTATCTTTGAAATGTCACATTCTCTGACTCTGAGCTGATGATAGCCTGATCTGAGGTCTATCTTGGAGAAGTAACTGGCACCCTGAAGTTGGTCGAATAGATCATCAATCCTGGGAATAGGATATTTGTTCTTTACCATTACCTTGTTGAGTTGATAATAATCAATACACATCCTGAGAGAACCTTCTTTCTTGTACACAAATAACACTGGCGCACCCCATGGAGAAATGCTGGGTCTGATGAATCCCTTGTCTAAGAGATACTTCAACTGATCTTTTAGTTCCTTGAGTTTTGTCGGTGCCATTATGTATGGCATAATGGAAATAGGTTGAGTATCCAGAAGAAGGTCTATGCCGAAGTATATTTCCATTTTGGGAGGTATGCCTGGAAGATCTTCGAGAAAGACATTTGAGTATTTATTAACTACAAGGATTGTTTTGAGGCTGGGATGTTCAGAACTGGAATCTTTAACATGCACGAGATGATACACACACACCTTAGCAATTATTTTCCTTGCCCGAAGGTAGGAAAGAAGTTGACCCCTGAATACTGGAATGCTACCCTTCCACTCTAGGACGGGCTTATTCAGGAACTGAAACTGAAGTATTCTATTTCTGAAGTCAATTGTGGAATAGCAAGAATGAAGTCAATCTATGCTGAGAATGACATCAAAATCAGTCATCTTTAACTCTACTAAATCTGCTGATGTGGATTTTTGAGATATCATAATTGGGCAGTTCCTATCTACCTGCCGAGCTATAATGGTTTTACCCCCTGAGGTAGAGACTGAGAAGGACTCTACTAGGACTTCGGGACTTATTCTGAAATCGCCTGCTATGTATGGAGTAACAAAAGATAAAGATGCACCTCGGTCTATCAAAGCATAAATATGAACATGGAAAATCTATAATGTACCAGTAACGACATCAGGAGAATTTTCCTGATCCAACCAGGACTGAAGAGCATAGAGTCTGTTTGGGCGTTGCCCACTGGTAGCACTGGAATTAGCACCCTGCTAGTTCGGGTGACTGGACTGAGCTGTAGAATAATTTTGCTGACACTAAAGAATTGACTGCAGACACTCCCTAATCCTGTGGCCTGGCTTGCCATAACCAAAACAAACATCACTACCGGCTCTGCAAATGCCCTTGTGGTTCTTACCATAAGTCTAACAAAGGGGATTCGTTTGGCCACTGCTAACACTACCCTGAGATTTAGAGCCTGGTGCTTTGTTTCTATTCCTATCTCTGAACTTTGGCACTGTAGCGCGCTGGCAGAGGAAGGAGCTGGAATGGCTGACCTTGAGCAAAACTGTGAATGATTTTCTCCATCTGACTTGGGGTGAGCAAAGTTGAAATTACCTAACCTTGCTCTCTTGTTCTGCCTCTCCTTAGTCTTAAACTTCTGCTCTTCTACTTGCTGGGCATTGGTCATGAGTCTTGCTAAGGTCATATCACCGATGAGTATCAAAGACCTACACTCATTTACCATGCTATCGTTGACCCCTGACACGAACTTGCTCATCTTAGCTTTATTGTCTGCAACCACAAAAGGAGCATACCTAGCTAGCTGAGTAAATCTAAGAGAATACTCCCAAACTGTCATATTCCCCTGCCTGAGGTTGATGAACTCAAGAACTTTGGCTTTCCTTAGATCTTGGGGAAAGAATCTGTTTAAGAAGGCTGTGACGAATTTATCCCACTCGATAGGGCCTATATCATCTAACCTCTCAAACTTCCACTGTTTGTACCAATCATGAGCAACATCCTATAACTGGTAGGTGGCTAAATTAGCACTCTCAATAGAAGTAGCACCCATGATGTCAATGACCTTTTGGACTTGGTCAATGAATTCCTGAGGGTCCTCATTAGACTTAGACCCATGAAAAGATGGAGGTATCATCCGGGTGAAGTCTCGAAGCCTAGCTGCTTTGGGAGTGGCCACTGATTGCCCGAAATGACTGGTGGCCATAATGACTGGTGGCCGTTCATTCTGTGCAGCCATAGACTGAGAAAGTGTGGTAAATATGGCTCTAAACTCCGAATGGGAAACATATTCGCCCAAAGGATATTCAGGTAGAGGAGCTGGCTGGTTTCTTCTCTTTGGGTCCATGGTATGGAATAAGACAAGAATGGATTAGACTGAGAGTTTAACTTGTGATTATGCTCACTAGCATGACATGAATAATGAAGAAAGGGGATTGTTCCTAAATTAGCTAATAGCCTTCCGCACATAAATGTGGCGCACAACACACCCATGTACAAGACTCTACTAGATACAGCTTTCAATCTTCCTAGGACTATTGAACCTTAGGCTCTGATACCAAGTTTGTAACACCTCGATTCGCTGAACCGAAAAGCTACACGGTGTTCATGACCCTGAGGGACCACAAGCTAACCCATGACTGATATCTGTACCAGTATACCGCAAATCATAATATAATAATGCAGAATACATAGAACTGTAAGGCCATAAGGTTCAACTGAATACAATCATAACAACTAAATCTGGATGTAAATCTGAAGGCCTCTAAACTATCTAAATAAGGAGTTAAAGGAACATGTCTCCAACTAACTCCGTAAGACTAAACTGAAGAAATAGATAAATGAATCAAATCATATTGTCCTCGAATCAATGCGGACTCACTATGTCTCTGTGACTGGAATGCTACCGTTACTGTTGGGCTAGAGCTCGTGTCTCGGAACCTATAGTGTAACATGAAAAGAAAGCACCATAGCACAAATGCGTCAGTATAACTGGAGTACTGATTATACAAGGAAGGTAGGCTGAACATAAAGGTTTTCATGCATGAACAACACTAACTGATTAATATGAACGTGGGAGTGCAGACACACATACATAAAAACTGGGTCCGTAAATACATGATAGCATGACCTGTAAGCTAATACACTGTTTATTAATAACTGTCATGACTAATAATGAAACTGATAACATGGACGACTGTATCTATCAGTCCTGTATATACTGAAATCTGAAAAACGCTCTGAGTTCTTTTACTGAGACTGATACTGAAATTATAGGAAGTAGTGTTTAATCGACATGCCCCATGTAGGCTATTATGGCTAAACTAGGGTCCAATCTCTGCCCCGACTGGAGGGGTGTCAATTCTGTGCCATCGGTAAGGACAGCTGTGAGACCCTATACTGGCAGGCACTCAAATGAGAATGGTGGAAACCCTAAACTGATGGGTTAATCCACCTCATCAACCCTAAGATTACGGGTTAAGATGTCACAATCTACGCTGGCTACATAGTTCTAGAACACAAGGATTACTGCTAAGAATCACACCCTGAAATGGTGGGTGAGTTCCCATCCTTAGGTTCACTCGGTGCTAACCTCTACTCCCATCTAGAGGGACTAGACATGAATAGCTGACTGTGCATGACTTGATCTTACTGAATTCCATTGACTGGCGGAATGTTACTGATATATGACAACTGACTAAGATCATGAGGTTTTCCTAAGTCGCATGACTGACTGAAGTCTATGGAATCAAAGCTTGAGTTCGGATATCATGAAACATGACATGGATTTAGACACACAACTATAGTTTTCGGGTACAAGTACCCCCAAGACTCGATGGAAGGAAACTGACACACATGACTGACTTGATCATAAGATTAGAGTCCATAATATATAATATCATAAGTAGGGATCTCATACTATGCATGGTTATCAACAATGTATTGCATGGAAAGGATTTCATATCACATGGAAGTACTTGCACAATCTTAATATCATGTTCGTTGCATAATCATATTGGCAACACATACTAATAGCATGGAAGTTCATGTGGATTGCATGGTTATCATACATCTTGTTCAGAAGTAGGATTTGCAAGTAAACATAGCATAATCTCATAAGAATAGTTCATGAGTATTCCAACAACATTTACAAGACACATTATCAACATAGAAGTCATTGGAACGTAAGGGCATATCATGAATCCTTCACTTAGTCACAATTTAGCTATATTGCATGATTTCTAGTTCCTTAGGTATTTTATCAAACACCTTACATGGACATCTTAAGCATAGGTGAAATCACCAAATTATACATCATGAACAACCAAATTTACATGTTTCCAACTCATATGATATCATGAATTCACAAAAACATATGAAGATTCTATCTTGGGAATCACCAAATATCAACAACATGATCATCAACACCCAACAATATAGAAATCATACTTTATAATGAAAAAGAGGAAAACAAACAATCATCAACATGGGTATGATCATATCACCACAATCAACCAAGCTTTTGTATTTTAAAGATTGATTCTTGAACTCCACGGACGAAAGGAATCTGTGGATGAACACTACGCATACCTTAGAAGGAAGATTCTTGATGATTGACGGAGGAATTTCCTTGAAATCAGATCTTCAAGCTTAATTATGCAACCCTAGTTTTTTTCTCCTATAGTTCTCTTGGATGATGAGCTTTGAGATGAAAATAGGGTTGTAATGTGTTTAGAAGATATATATTTCGTAGGGTTAACTTTAGGGATGTGTTAGGAGTATTTAAAGACTTAATTACGTTTAAAATAACTCAAGACGGAGTGTTTTTGACACCTGGAATTGACTTAGGCGGCGCCCAAGTGATCGCCTATGCTTGGGTTGGGCGGTGCGTAACCAATCGCCTATGCTTGGGTTAGGCAGCGTCTAACCAATCGCCTATGCTTACTGTCTCTCCGAAAATGGGCATAACTTTTCGTTCGGGTATTGGATTAAGGCAAAATTGGTATCGTTGGAAAGCTAATTCGATTCTCTACAATTTGGTAGGTCTAAAACAGCCAAAATACCACATTATCATCGAGGTATACTCGTTCAAAGATTACCCTTGCAAAATCAAACACTGAAACTTGATGGATTCTAAAACTCTTAGCTTGTATTACCTTAAGTGACTCATATGAACATGCTTAATGCATCATAAGCTATCCTATCACTAGGACATTCATTTTAAGTCATGTACTCAAGTATGAATCACAGTATAGGAGATTGCATAGGTAGGAATACTTATTCACTTCCTAGCTTAGAAACATGAGGGGTATTACAGTACTCAAGTCAATTCTATCCAACTTATGGTTTCAAGACTACCACACATGCCTAATAAGTCCAAATATACAAATCACACTTCAGATGCTAAAACTATATTCTAAACATAGCATTATATCATATCCATGCTATAACAAATCTAAACTAAAGAGAAAATGGAATAGGATACAAAAGGGTTATTAATATGCCATCTTACGGGTCTAAAACCCTCATCTAATCCCCAAACATCAACAATCCAGGTCAAGTCATCCTATGCATAATCAAGACTAACATTCATGTTCAAATGCAACATATATCACACATCATCTAAGAAGAAAAGTAGACAGAAGCCTACCTCAAGGCCAAACCTCTAAACCTCACTTCATGCACCACATGCTTATCTTTACTTTACATTCCTTAAAATGCCATCACACTATAAAAACCATAATCTCGTCATCAATCTGAGTCTAATGGCACCCATATTGCACTATTGTGCTTTGGGTCAAAAAAGACACTAAAACCCCAATAGGGTCCCATATACACAAAATGAGTGTCCGAGACCAACCCAATGTTCACAAATGAATAAGGAACCATAACCCTCAAAGAATGGGTAAAAACTCAGCATAATTTAGGATAAAATTAAGCCCCAAGCTATATTGAGGTTTTGGGTCAAAACTAAGAAATTCAAGCATGAGTTCAAGGAATTCTTACCTTAATCTTGAAGATAATCAAGATACAAGATGATAATTAAGCTCCCAAGTCACCCCTCTCCCCCCCCCCCCCAACTAATTTTGAGTTATAACACTTATTTTGGGATTCCTAGGTCTAAATAGTGAAGGGGAAATACCCCAAACTCATCATAGGACCTTTATATAGCCCCTACTGGTAAACATATGTTGCTATCATGGTCATACGGGCTGTGATCACACTCCCACAATCGCAAACCCTTGTCCACAATTATGGTTGTACCAGATGACAACAAACTCAAAAATAAGTTTTTCACCCTCGAAACTCATCCAGAATCCAAATAACATAATCCAAAAGTGAATTTTGAGTGTTAACCATATTTCAAATCCATTGGAATAATCAAAAATTTTATCGGAGATCATTTTGGAAAAAAGTTGGGCCCACACCTATAGTTTCATCACTTTTCATAAAATCCGCTAAATAAGTCAAAACGAGTCCACATCCTTGGGACTTGAACCAATGGTCTCCCTAGCCTAAAATGGATGTTCCAAATACAATGAAAAAGTTAAATTTTCCATCTGAGGTTGTTTCAACCGAAGGTGGGTCCCACACCCATTTTTTCCAATTTTCAACTTTCTGACCAATAGGTCAAAATGAGCTCAAGTGCATTGGGACCCGAACAAAAGATTTACCTAGACTAAAATTAATATTCTGGATCTGTTAGCGTAGTCAAAATTTACATTCGAGATCGTTTCATTGAAGTCTTTGCTCAGTGGCCATTTGGAAGTAGTGAAGTCTTCAAAATAAGGGATTATCTAAAAAACAAATGAATTGCCCGATAACCGAAGCATAAATCGCAGCAAGTCATAAATAACTTGGGGATGCTATGGAGAAGCTCAAACGGCGAAGATTATTATAAACATTGAAAATGACCTGCAGGGTCTTTATAATATCCACTACTAAAAGGACTGTCATCCCTGAAAGTCAACAGATAGAAAGAATCTCAAAAGCTCAAAAGGACAAGGTAATAGGCTCGCATGCTGCAAGCGTGACTTCACAGGTAACCTTAACGGAGAGAGAACACTTCTAAGGGATGTCTCCACAGTATCCCTTTTTCAACAAACACTCTCATTCTACTTTTAAAATTTCCAAAACTCAACCTCGACTACTAACTAGACTCTAACTGAACTGAGAAAGTTGATAAGCATAGACTTAACCATAACACACTGATACCATCTCTATATATGCACAAATAAACAAAGGCTCATCCAAGATAAAAGCAAACTAAGATATGAGTCATAAAATTAACTCAAAATCAAAAAACAACATTTCTTTATCTTTTTGTATCTGTTATCTACTCCAAGCCAGAAGAAAAATCACTTGAGTCCCCTCCACATAGCCTCATCATTGAGAACTCGAAAAACTGAAGTTGATTTGCTGAATTTCCATAAGGGAAATATGGGAATAAGCTCATAAGGCATTATTTGGGCATACAAATAGAGATAATCACAAAATGCAATCTATGCCAATGTTGCAACCAGTCCAGATAAAAATCAAACTAAAATTTCAAAATCCATGATATAACTACTCATCACTAAATATTCCACTCTAGAATGTCTCATCCCCGGAGAATGAATCCATATTGAATCCAACTCAAGAATATTACTCCTACTGAGTAAATCATCCAAAAATCCCAAAGAAAACTATAACTCAAGGTTAAAACTAAAGCAACCTATATTGGGCCCATGGTATGTCATCCGAACACATATCAACTATAATCCAAGCAAAGTCTAGAAGACCGAATAGGCAACCATGGAGTAGGTTCAACCAGGCTATAAATGAAATTCAAATGGAAATAAGTCTAGAATGAGGATGCATGACAGCTCTACAACACCAGGCTGAATCGCAACACCAAGGTTGAACCGCTTAATCTCAAATATCTAAATCAAAACTATAAATGGGTAGGCATTAATGCTCCAAATCTATCATACATCCAGAATACCATTCCAAGGAGTCAAAATCCAAAACTAGGCCAATAAGGTTATATTAAAGTAAACTATCTCATATTGACTCTAATGTTAAAAATTTGACATATCCAAAATAAACCATACCTAGCTATAGTTGACAAATATCTAGAGAGTAAAATCACCTACAGAGATAACCACTGACCGATAACATAAGCAACCAACTCCATACCAGTTGGAGGGAACAAAACATAGACACAAAATAGAAATCATACAAAAGGGTAAACCACTGGGTGAAAATACATATAATCCTACTCCATATTCACTGGAGGGTATAAACTATCCAAACATACTGCAAAACTTCCCAAGGCTGAAAAATCACACTAGAAATGGCAAAAGCTCTAGTAAGTCAGAAAAATACAACTTAAGCTGGAAACTAACCAATCAAATACATCTAGGGAAAGAAATAGCCACAATCACATACATCGAGGACAATCACTCCACCAAGCCTTACTAGGAAAAACAAATATTGAAATTGGGATTTCCTGAATCCACCAGAGAACAACATCATCGAAGAAGAAATGCCAATCTCAAAATAAAGGCTAGAGACATGACCACTGCCAAAGAACCAACAACTCAAGCTAAAGAGTTTCTAATTTTCCAACTTAAGAAATTATCACTGGAAAAGCCACCTGCCTTTAACTTTCTAACTCTACAAGATAAAACCATACCATAACAATAAAGGAGTATTTAATTTTCACACTAACAATAAGGGAATCCATCACAAGGGAACGAACCTAACATACCTATGAGATAAATCCTAAGTGGGTCCCATAATGGAAAAAGAGGTTTTTAGAACAACCTAATGTTCACACATGAAAGGAATTATAACCCTCAAAGAATGGGTAAAAACTTAGCATACTTTAGGCTAAAATCAAGCCCTAAGCTAAATTGGGGTTTTGGGTCCAAACTAAGAAATTAAACCTTGAATTCAAGGAATTCATACCTTTGTCTTAAAGATAATTGTGATACAAGATGATAATTAAGCTCCCAAGTCACCCCCATGACCAATTTTGAGTTATTACACCTATTTTAGTGTTCCTATGTCTAAATGGTAAAAGGGAAATACCCCGAATGCATCTTGGGACCTTTATATAGCCCTACAAGCAAAGAGAATCCACTTTCGCGGTCATGCAGGCCACGATTGCATATTCTTGGACGCGATCGTTGTTGCAGCAAATGACAGCAAACTCAAAAATATGTTTTTGAGCCTCGAAACTCATATGGAATCCAAATAATATGATTCCATAGTGAATTTTGATAGAAAACCACATTTCAAATCCATCGGAATCATTAAAAATTTTAGTGGAGATCGTTTGGGGAAAAAGTGGGGCCCATACCTATAGTTTCATCATATTTTATAAAATTCACTCATTATGTCGAAATGAGTCTGGGAACCTTGGGACCTGAACCAGGTGTCTCCCTAGCCTAAACTCGACAATTTGAATGCAATGGAAAAGTTGGATTTTCCATCTGAGGTTTTTTTGACCGAATATGGATCTCACACCCATTATTTCAAATTTTCAACTTTACAACCAATATGTCAAAAATGAGCTCGGGCGCATTGGGACCCAAACCAAAGGTCTACCTAGAGTAAAATTGATATTTTGAATATATGAGCATAGTTAAAATTTACATCCGAGATTGTTTCACTAAAGTTTCTGCTTAGGGGCCATTTGGAACCAGCGAAGACTTCAAAATAGGAAATTGGCTCCAAAAAACAAATGAATTGCCCAGTAATCAAACCGTCGGTCCTAGAAAGTCATAAATGACTTAAGAAAGCTATGGAGAAGCTCAAATACCAAAGATAAGCATAAATATAGAAAATTTCCTGAAGGGTGATTACACCAAAGCTTATGAAATTTCCAAGGGCAAAACCCAGGGTGTATTAATTCCCCTGTACTTGGATCATTCTTCCCTGAATGATAGGACAAAGCAGTACAAGCATGATTTGGACTCCACATGCCTCTACTCTTACCTTTAACTATGTTAGAAAAAAAGATGCATGGAAATCAATCTTTTCTTTAGGTAAGTTAGAAAACAAAGATGTTAACAAGAGCACATACCTTACGTATAAATTTTTGGAGAAGAAAGTAGAAATGGATATCTAGACTTTATATCCTCTTCAGCTTCCCAAGTAGTCTCTTCAACCTTGTGGTTCCTTCATAGAGCCTTTAACGAGACTACGTCCTTGGTCCACAATCGACAAAACTACCGATCCAAGATCTCAATTGGGATCTCCTCATAAGATAGGGAATCTAAAATACAAATTTCTTTGATAGGCACAATTTGTGTTGGATCACCCACACACTTCCTTAACATCAAAATATGGACTAGAGAATGAATGGATCTAAAACTAAAAGGCAACTCCAACTCATACGCAATATTACCAACCCTCCTAAAAATTAAGTACAGACTAATATTTCAGGGACTAAGCTTCCCCTTCTTCCTAAACAGCATCACTCCCTTTATAGAAGATACCTTCAAGAACATCATATCCCCAACCTCAAACTCCAACTTCTTATGCCTCACATCCACATAGGACTTTTGGGTACTTTAGGTAGCTTTAAGTCTCTCCCAAATCACCTTAACCTTCTCCATGTCTTGGTGAACCAAATTCGAGAAACACACCTCCATTTTACCAACCTCAAACCACTTGATAGGAGATCTATACCTCCTACCATACAAGGTTTCAAATGGAGTCATTCTAATGCTGGAGTATTAGCTATTATTATAGGTTAACTTTTTAAGAGGAAAATTCTCCACCTAACTACCACCATAGTCAATAACGTAAGCCCTAAGCATCTCCTCTAATGTCTGAATAGTCCTTTCTACTTGCCTATCCGACTGTGGGTAAATATTATACTAAGACTCACCTTGGTCCCCAAACCATTTTGAAACAACCACTAAAAGTTAGATAAGAACTATGTATGACGATCAGAGATAATAGAAACATGTACGCCTTGCAACTTCAAAATCTCTTTGAGGGACAACCTTGCATAATCCTCAGCCGAGAAGTTCATCCTTAATGGAAAGAAGTTAGCCAACTTTATCATCCTATCCGAGACTAAGGAAAATTGATAACTAAATCCATATTGATCACTTTCAACTTCCACATAGGCAACTCAATCTCTTGATACAATCCTCTAGGCCTCATGTGCTCAACTTTCACTTGTAGGCACACCATGCACTTAGCCATAAAACCATCCACGTCCCACTTCATATTGTTCCACTAATACATATTCTTAAGGTCATGGTACATTTTCATTAAACCAAGGTGAAATATATAGCTTGACTCATGCGCCTTATCTAAGATCCTCTCTCTCAAACCATCAACATTGGGAACACATAACATACCTTAGTACCGTAAGGTACCATCACCATTAATATTGATGGTCATCGCCTTATGCCCACCTACATCACCCTGGATCCTCATCAAGATAGGATTTAACATCTACTTCTCCTTGATTTCTGGACCAAGTGACGACTGCGCCACCACTTGTACAAAAATGCCACCCTCCTCAAAGTCTAAGAGACAAACTCCGAGGTTGGACAAATGGTGAATATCCTTCACCAACTCCTACTTCTCCTTATCCATATGAGCCATACTCCTAATGGATAACCTGCTAAGAGAATCAAAAACCATGTTAGGTTTACCTGTGTGGTAGTGAAAACTCATGTCATAATCCTTTAGAAGCTTAAGTCATTTTCTTTGCCAGAGGTTTAGATCTTTCTTAGAAAACACATACTATAGGCTCTTATGATCTGAAAACCTATCCACATGCACTCTATACAAACAGTGATGCTAGATTTTCAATGTGAACACCACAGCAAAATGCTCCAAGTCATGATTCGTATAATTCTTCTCATGCACCTTCAATTATTTAGAGGCATAAGCTATCACTCTGCCATAATGCATCAAAATGCAACCAAGCCCCACACAAGATGCATCATAATATACCACAAACCTATCTACGCCTTCGGGTAACGTCAAAATTGGAGCTGATGTTAGCTTATCCTTCATCTTCTCAAAACTACCCTGACAACTATTAGACCACATGAACCTCACTTTCTTTTGAGTTAACCTAGTCAATGGGGTAACTATTGAAGAAAAACTCTCCACAAACCTTATGTAGTAACCAGCTAATCCCAAAAGCTCTAAATATTGGTTGGAGTCGTGGGTGTAGGCCACTTTTTAACTACTATAACTTTTTATGGATCCGTCATTATACCTTCACTCGTAATGACATGACATGGAGAAGTGAATGTGTTTAACACGAATTAACATTTCAAATATTTGGCATATAACTGTTGCTCTTTCAGGGTCTATAGTATAATATGGAGGTGATCGTCATGATCCACCTCACTCTTAGAGTACACCAAAATTTTATCTATGAACACAATGATGAATAAACCCAGAAACTGATGGAAGATCCTATTCATCAAATCCCTAAATGCCGCTGAGGCATTGGTCAACCCAAAATACATAACCAAAAACTCAAAATGCCTATACCGGATACAGAAGGCAGTCTTAGGGATAACAACTTCCCTAATATTTAACTGATGATATCCATACTGAAGATCAATCTTGGAGAAAAATTTAGCACACTACAAATGATCAAATAAATCATCTATCCTAGATATAGGATGCTTATTCTTTATCATCACCTTATTCAACTATAGGTAATCAATGCATATCCAACTGGAACCATTCTTATTACACACGCATAATACAGATGCTCCCCATGGGGAGATACTAGAATGAATGAAACCCTATCTAAAAGACCTTTAGTTTCTCCTTAACCTCCTTCAACTAAGCTAGATCCATTCTATATGGAGGAATAAAAATCAAACGAGTGTCTGAAACAAGTTCATGCCAAACTTAATCTCCCTACCAGGAGGGACACCAAGAAGTACATTAAGGAAGACCTCAGTAAATTTATTCACCACCGGGATGGAATATAAAGAAGGAACCTTCAAGTTAGAATCTTTAACCCAGACCAGATGATAGAGACACCTCCTAGATATTAATCTTTAAGCTTTAAGATACAATATGAACTTCCCCTTAAGAGATAGGTAACCACCCTTCCACTCAATAACCGACTCATTAGGGAATTTAAAGATATAATTACGAGTTCTAAAGTCTAGATAAGCATAGCATGAGTGCAAATAATCTATCTCTAATATGACATAGAAATCAACTATGTCTAATTCAAACAGATCTACTAGAGTCTCCCGACCACTCACAAATACCTCACAACCCCTATAGACACTTATAGCAACCATAGAGTCACTCAGTGGGGTAGAAATTAAAAGGGTTCAAAACTTACTTGGGATCAAAACCAAAATACACAACTACAAATAGGGTCACATAAGAGAGAATAGACCTTGGATCAAGTAAACAGTACATATCATAGGAAAAGGGTTTCAACATATTAGTCACGACAAAAGGTAATACCTTGGACTCCAGGCAGGTAGTAAGAACAAAGAGATGATTCCGACCAGTGTCAGAACTAGATGGTGCATCCTTTGGTGGTGGAGCTAATAAAGAGGCAACTGGAACCTTATTTTCCCCCGAAGCTACCATGGCCACTTAAAAGCATCTAACCATGTTCCTTAGCTGACCACAATTAAAGCACTTATCCTTTTTTTCATCATAATAACCTCGATACAATCTACCACAAAACCTACAAGAAGGATACGATGAAGTTGATTGGGCCCTACTAGCCTGAGGTTGGGCACCTTTTGCCCTAAAGTTAACACCCTACTTGAAATGCCTATCACTCAATGACTTTAGGTATGGAGCACTAGACATCGAGTAAGACCCAGAATATCCCAACTTCTTTTTAGGCCACTTTCTACCATCCCTACCACTTTATTGTTAACCGTCACCTTGCTTAAAACGTTTAAACTTTTTGCTCAGCCTCTCTACTATCTCAGCCTGTTTCTTATTCCTTTCTCTACCTATTTTATGTACACAACAAACTTAGAAATATCAATGTTTCCAATATCAAGCCTCTCGACAACTTGAAAACAAACTTTCTTATTCTAGCCCTCATGGAAGAAACTAACTCCAAAGCATACTGAGATAAATGGTGGAACTTTAAGGCATACATCTTGACTAATATTTTGCCTTGCTTAAGATATACAAACTCTTCCGCCTTTGATTCCCTTAACTCCTAAGAAAAGAAGTGGTCCTGAAAAGCATTAGAGAAATCCTCTTATAAAGTTGACTTAGAATCATAACCCATTGACTGATCCCATTCTTCATACCACTAGTATGGCATATTTTTCAATTGATAGGCAGTAAGTTCCATGCCCTCCGCATTTATGGCATGCATAACATGAAAGATCTTTTCCATCTCATCTAGAAAACCCTGAGGATCCTCCTCTACCATAACACTTGTAATGGTTAAAGGATTCAACCTTCTGTACTGGACAACCCTTGTGGCCTCAGAAGATGGCATAATAGAAGTACCACACTCAGCCAGAGAAGCTACCAACTGATCTAACAGGTGAATAGACTAATGAAACTCAACATTTATCATATCAGCCTAGTCTGGACCCTAAAAGTAGAATATGTCATATCAATATTATTCTTAGGTAAGATAGAGGAGTTTTTATGAGCTTTAGATTATCAAGGAGGCATAATATAAAAAGCAAACAAATAGAAATTAGATGAGAATTCAGGACCTTACACTCTACAGCTTGTAAATAGAACACAAGAAAGAGAAACATTCCTAAATGCCATGTAGCCTCTCCTTATGAGTGTGGCACACTACATATTTTTAAAAGATATCCTACTCAACACAGCTTTGTGGACTCCTAATTGACCATGAACCTAGGGCTTTGATACTAATATGACACAACCTAAACTAGGGCTTAGTCATGTCGAGCATCTCAAGTCTAACTAGGACTAGAGACTACCCCTAATACTGAATTGTAACCGCCCTGTACCATATGTAAAATAAATTACAAATACACAACAATATAAAGAAATAACAATTGAAAGACATTTAATCAGATCCATAACCATGACAAACCAAATATCAGACTAAATGTCCAACCTATGGCAACCTCAATGCCAATACCAATACCAAGGTTGACACCAAAAGCAACATCATCTATGCCCATACTAGTCCCACAAAGCCTCTATCCAAAATCAAAGAACATCCGGTCAGTATATGCCCCCGACCATAGCCAATACCAAAGTCCAAGAAACAAATATAAACAAAAGAAGTCCACAGCATAAAATGGAGTTTTCCAAAGTATAAAAGCTCACCACTTTAGTTTGACATAAAATTGTCCCTCGAATCTAAGTCACTGAGTAGGAGGAGTTGTATGGCCGTTTCCTACATCACGTGGGGATACAGCACTCGAAGATGGTTAGCAGAATAAATGCTAGCATGTACTCAGGAATAAGGATACAGTAATGTCATAATTCAAAACCAAAGTAAATAACCATATGCAATCACATACCAACATATATATATAAAAAAAAAATACTAAGAAAGGGAATCATGTTTTGTATGCATTTAAAACTATTAAACTTGGTTGTGTAGCTCTTCCATACTAAGTCCACCCATAGGCTATATGGGTTTAGCTCCCCCTGCTGAAAGGGCCCCAATGCATGTTAGCCACACCAACTAGAGAAAAACATGAGATGACTAGTACATCTTTAAAAATATAAGTGTGATATCATGCATATGAACACCAGGACCAAACTTCATATCGACAAATATGAGTTTCCAGTTTTGGTCTCCCTGGGACCTCTACCTCCCATACTTTTCTAACATAACACACTTTAAGCCCATATTAAAACCATTCATAAATAATGATGTGTGAGCCCATGCTAACACATTTGAAGCTTTTAACTCTAAATAATTGTGAAGTCTTAAGCAACTATAGTCATTTTTATTATTTTACTTTGATTTGGCAGCAAGAGTAGAGGAGAGGGGGAACCACAAATAAAGGAAGAAAAAAACATGAAATCAGAAGCAAATAGAGAGCTAAGTATGGCTGACAATATCCATGACATGCCGTCATCCTGGTGATAGGCTATCACAGATGTTGTTAACCTTAAACAAAATATGTAAAACTGCAGGAAGTTTTTATGATGGCAATCATGACACACCTTCAAGATGATGATAGGGCATCACGATCATCGTCAACCTTAGAAAGTAGGAGATGAATTTATAGAGAAGTTGATGACGTCCATGACAGGCCATCAAAATCATGATAGGCCATCACGGGCGCCATCATCTAATCTGAAGAAAATTAGAAATTTTAATTTTATTTCCTTATTTAGGGTTAACTATTTAAAACCTTATTTTAGGGTTTTTAGGGGGATTTTTATCCATCATCCATTGACATATTGATAATATAGGACTTTTCTCTCTGTCTCTCTCTCTCTAAACCAATATTTTAGTGTTTGCTCTGTGATTCAATTACAAGTTCACTTTTGATTTCCTTCATTATTGTAAGTTAATCATCTCAATTATGAGTTCAATTTGTGTGCTTATTTTTTGCATCATGAGTGGTTGAACACCCTTAACCTAGATTATGGGATCTAGGATTAGGTCATGATAAGGTGGTAATTAATTACTCAAGGTTTAATAGGTGTTAGGATTTCTTAGTAATTCTGAGATTAGAATTTATGTCAGTTGGTTGCAAATAATAAGCGTGCCGACTTTGGTATACTTGAGAAAGAAATCATAAACAGTAGAAAGTGAATTATCAACAGGGACTCGGAAAGGCTTCATTTAATAATTAATGTTGTAACAAGGTTGATTAACCTGAGGTAAAATCTGGGTAGTGAGTTGCGATTCCCTAAGTTTAAGAGGATTAGGAAATTAGACACTCGAATAGGCTGAGAGATATTTGAGCATATCATTGATAAAAATAGCTTACCATCCTAACCACCGTGAGAACCTTGAGTTAATGGTAGCATTTGTTATGTTTCGTAAGTCCTAGTGAACATAATCCTAGATATCTCATAAAATATTGGTTACAAACATTAAATTCAAAGTAATAAACAATTATCTGCAAAACTTAAACCCCCATTTCAGGAAACAGTAAACTATTAGTAAATTATATCATAAACAACTTGAGTTCGCACCTTATTCCCTGTAGGATTCAACCCCAATCTAGTTGGGTTTTATATTGACAATGATCGCTTACACTCATTCAAGAGTATAATTTGAGCGTTATTAAAAATGGCTTCGTTGATGGGGAATATGGTTGTAAAGTAAAAGTTTATGTGCACTAATTTGATTTTAGTTAAGATTTCTTGATTTATGTTTATTTATTGTTTTTGTCTATTGTAGGTACTGTGTTGTTTATGACAAAAACAAGAAGATCCGAAGAATAGTTATTACAAATCAATCCAAAACCTCAGCTGATAGGGAGAATGGCTGAAAAGTAGGAGGCGGATAGACTAGTCATTTTTGCTAGGGCTCAGGTGAACGTACAGAATTTAGGTCAACAAGTACATCACCAAAGCCCTGATGATAAAGACTTGGGTGATGAGGAATTGCTGAATCCTCAAAACCCAAGGCAACCTGAGTAAATTGGTGCCCTAGTGCAGCCAAATGTCAATAGAAACCGTCTAGTCTGAGGAAGAAATGGTCAACAGCCTATTCAATATGAGGCTGGTAAAGATGATGAAGGAATGGACGGAGCTGGTGCAACAAGTGCTATCATTCCTCCATCATTGGCACCTGGTGCAAAATTTAGTATAACAAGTACCATGATCCAACTCCTGAATTTGAAGGGGTTTTTTAGAGGCTTTCCTGGTGATGATTTGAACATACATTTGGTGAACTTCAAAACCATTTGCAAATCTTTTGACAATCTGGGAGTGAGCCAGAATACGATCAGGTTGAGATTATTTCCATTGTCTCTGTTTACAAAGGCAACAATATGGTTAAATAAGCTAGAGCCCCATTCTATAACCAACTGGAGACAGTTGAAAGAGGCATTCCTAGAATAGTTCTTTCCACTCTCCAGGAGGATACAACTATGGGACAAAATAAGTAACTTCAGACAGCTTCCAACTGAAGCATTGCATGAAACCTGGGAGAGATTTAAGAAAAAGCTGGCTCAATGTTCGAATCATAACATGATGGACTTTTACTTGATGGAGACTTTGTACAGAGCTTTCAAATCTATGACAACGAAAATTGTAGAGAATAATGCAGGTGGTTCGTTCATTGACCTCTCTTTTCTAGATGCTTCAGACATGCTGAATAGAATGACCAAGTAGAGTCGGTCTTGGCACACCAGGGATTTTGTTGTGGCTAGTCCAACTGTTTCTGGTGGTATGACCTTGGAGAAGTCCAGAAGGGATGAGGAGTGAGATCAGGACATGGCACACTTAAAGACATAGATGGAATTACTGACCAAGCACTTGTTGTCAGAAAAGACAAAAATAGCTAAGGCTGTGGAATCTCAAGGTACTATTGCTACGGGTGCTGATATGGAAGCAAACTATGTGAGTAATCAAGGGGTTTTCCGTGGCAATAGCCAAGGGAACCAAGGTCAAAAATTTTATGACAAGCCTGATTACAAGGATAGGGAGCAGGGACATTAGAGAAGCTATAATGACAGGAGTGGTTTGTATGTTCCTCCTGGAAGTTGGGATGCTGCAACAACTAACTCAGGAAAAATATCCATGGAGGATATGATGGAAAAGTTGTTGAAAGGAGTGAAAGCTACCAACTCGGGGGTAACTACTATGAAGAGTGAATTCTATACCCTCAGTTAGTTGGTTAGCTCACACTCTGCTTCTATTAAGCAGTTGGAGCAGCAGATGAGTCAACTTTCTGCTACACTGAACTAGAGAAAAAGTGGTACTTTATCTAATGATACAGTTTAAAATCTGCAAAAGATGGCTCATGTATGGTTATTACTACTCAGAGTGGTAAGAGGTTACGTGGCCCTTCTGTGAGAAAATCTGTAGAAGATGAGGTAATGGTTGATGAACCCAAAAAAAGTAATCCAGTAGAGTCTGAGAAGCTGGATAGTTCAGCTGATGATCCAAAAAAGGAAAACGAGAAGGAAGAGGAAGTGGTGTTAAAGTCTATCCCTAGACCACCACCTCTCTTTCCTCAATGATTGAATAAAAAGGTCGATGATGCAAAATTCGGCAAGTTCACGGCAATGCTCAAGCAATTGACAATTAATGTGCCTTTTCTTGAGGCACTTGAGAAAATGCCAAGTTAAGCAAAGTTCATGAAATACCTCATCACAAAGAAAATAAAGGTCAGCAGTGAGCAGGTGGACAAACTCCACCATTGTAGCGCAGTTTCCACACTATTTTTAGTGCAAAAGAAGGCTGACCCTGAAGTTTCACTATTCCATGCAAAGTTGGGTCTCTTGATATTGCAAGGGCATTATGTGATTTGGCTGTCAGCATGAATCTGATGCCCCTGGCTGTACACAAAAAGCTTGGTTTAGAAGCTCCGACACCCACTAACATGCAACTGGTAATGGCAGATAGGTCGATAAAGAGACCTGTTAGAATTTTTCATGATGTGTTGGTAAAAGTAGCAGACTTTATTCTTCCTACTAATTTTGTGGTATTAGATTATGATGTGGACTTTGAGGTACCCATTATTTTGGGTGGGCCATTATTAGCAACAGGAAGAGTAATTGTCAACGTGGAGTTAAATGAGCTTAAATTTAGGCTCGGTAAGAAAGAGGAAAATTCAAAATGCATCAACCCATGTCACAACAAAATGTTATGAATGTCTTCTCGATCATTGATGTCTTCTATGATGATGGAAAAGAGGGATCAATAGGTTAACTTAGAAAAGTTTGAGTAGTTAAGATAACCAAGTTGTGCCGCGACAATAAATTAGGAGCTATTGGGAGGCAACCCAAAGTTTTTTGTATGTTTAAACATGTGTTTTTAATTTTTACAGTGGAAAGGTCAGCTGGAAGGTCATGACGACATCCGTGACAAGCCGTCACAATTCTGACAGGCTATCACGAATACCGTCAGCTAGACCAAGCTTGGGGAATTATCTGCCTAAGGGTGACGACGTTCGTGATAGGCTATCACAATCGTGACAAGCTATCATGAATTGTCGTCAGCCCAGAGCCTTAAAATCCAAAAAACTAAGCCTAAATTTAAGCAGATTCGACCCGGCCCAGTCGTGAACCTTTTCAAATTTCCACTGATTTTAACTTCTTTTTCTTTAGTATTTCTTTCCTTAGTTAAAATATTCCATCCTTTGCAAAAACATACCAAAAAAGTAATAAATAGAAAATCACTCTTCCTTTGGTGCGTGATTTTAGTTTAATAGCTCTATCACGTATACTCTAATCTAACTCTTCTCTTTTCTGATAATGTATGATAAATGAAAGATAACCTAATATCCCCAAGATTCTTGAACCAAGTTCAACTTGGAAAGTGGCTAAAAATGCACTTAGGGTTTGGTTTACAAGCCCAATGGTTAAAAAGATAGCTCATGATTCGAATTAAAGTAAATCTTGAGCAAGAATGGGGACCAAAATTTTAGTTAAAGTCAAAAGTGGGTTCTGATAAGTGTGATGACATCCATGATAGGCTATCACCATCATGAAGGCTTATCAGGAATGTCGTCAAAACCTCATAAAACTGAAGTTGATTCTGGATAGAGTTGACGACAATCGTGATGGGCTATCATAATTGTGACCTATCATGAATTTCATTAGAAAGTGTAAAAACTTTTAGGTTCTATCTAAGGTTGACGACAACCATGACAAGCTATCACGGTTTTGATGGCTTATTATGAATTATCATCACACCTTGGGCTAGAAACATAAATGAGCTTAAATGATTAATGTACCTGTGTTTCTGATCTTTAGGGTTGAATAATGCTCTTGTAATGTCTCCAAGTACTTTAAAATGGCACTAAAAAAAGAGTCCCATAGAACCAAAGAAAGCGGCAAAATATGATGTACGTCATAAGCTCATCGACAAGGAATCTGACTATGAGGAGGATGAACCCTTGCTCAGGAAGTAAAAGAAGCAAAGTCCAAAGAAAACTCTACCAATTGAGGTGGAAGACACTGATGATACTGAGTCGACCATAGCTTTTGAGCAAGAGGGGTCTAAAAAGGGTGATTCTGAATACCATGACTCTGAACATGCTGACTCTAGTGAAGGGGATCAAGAAAATTTTGAAGAATCTAAGTCTGAGGGAACACTTTCTAGGTCCCCATCCACTGAGCAACAAAATGATAAAGAGTCTCCACTTATGAGGACTCTTATCAAGTGTAAGAACCCAAAAGTGAGGGACAATGCTAGATAAAAAATCCCTAGAGCTGAGGATATCTACATTGTTGGGTTGCAAAGAACTGATAGAAGGAATGCGATGAGATCAATCTAAGAAAAAAAGATGATCATCATGAAAGGGTTGAGCAGATACCCTAAAGTGGAGAAGAAATTCAAGGAATATGGTTAGGATAGACTACAGAAGGTGGAGGTTCATTTTGTCCCGCACTAGTTTGGGAGTTCTATGCGAACTACCAAGATAGATTGGAGAACATGTGCAAACTGGGTGAGAAAGTATCGGATCAGCCTCTTCTTGATAGAGTTCGGGTGAGGGGAATAATGGTTGATGTTTCAGTCAGGACCATCAAAAGATTCTTGCACGGCCCCAACTTTATGCCTCATGCCACCACACCATCATTTTATGCTCGGATAAAGAATAAAGAAAAACAACATCCTTGGTTGGCCAACATCATAGCTGACAGAGAACCATCTTGGGTGACAAACCCAAATGAATGAATTTGTAAGTCCTCGTTGGCTTAGGAGGCAAAATTTTGGTGGGGCATACTACGAGTCTGGCTAATGCCTACTGACGGAGATAATATTCTAGGCGATGATCGGGCTATTTTAGTGGCAAGCTTGGTGCAGCAGCTTCCCTTGAACTTTGGGGAAATCATTGCGGATGAGATAAAGATAAAGATGTCAAGTACCGACACTGCTTATCCTTTTCCTTGTCTTGTTATAGAATTATACAGAGCTTCTGGGGTGTCAAAGATTGTAGGAGTTGATGAAAACGTTCATGTCCAGAAGACTCACAACCCCATTCGGTTTAATAAGGTACAGCCAGTACTTAGGCTTGACTGGGGTGCAGAGGTAGCAGCGGACCCTCCAGTTACAGATTTAAGAGTAGCACGTCATGTAGATGTACAAGATTCTTTAGCACAGGTAACTTCAGTGCCTAATACTAAAGCCATCCCCTCAGCTCCTCCAACAGCAATAGGTTCTGCTTTTCAGCCGATTAATATCAGGAAGGTGACTAAGCAAGCTAAGTGGTACGAGGCATAGCTACATGCCTTTTCCAAATAGTTCGTTGCTGTTGTGGATAAAAGAATCAAGGCTGCACTAGAGCCATTTATGATATTGCCTGCGAGAGTTGCAGATATGGAGAATAGATTTGATGCCCGAGCAAAAAATATGACAGGTGTTGATCTTTCTACATTCAGGGTTGCATTGAATAAAGTAGAGGCAGATGATGGGGTACTACAGCAACACTAAATTATGTTGCCAACAGGTCAAACTGTGGAAGAATTAGAGAAAGAAATTCCTATACTTGATCTCACTTTAGACTCCCTAAAGAAAAATAATAAAAAAGGGAAAAGAGGGTCAAGAATAAGAGAGAAGAGTCGGGAAGTGAGGAAGAAAGAAAAGAAAAAAAGGCAAAAAAGAAAGCTGAGAAGAAGGAGGTAAAGAAAGCAAGATTGGAGTCCCTAGCTGATACTGAGAAATGGGAGGCAGCCATCAGAGCTAGGGCTACAGGTGCTTCATCTAGCCAAGCTCCAACCACCACAAAGCCAGATGCTCCTGATGGGGAGAAGATAGCATATGATGCAGTAGTAGGGTCAAAGACCCAGGATCCACGTGCTTGATTGTCTTCAGGTATACCCTAACCCTTAGTGCAACTTATTTTTTATTTAAGTTGAGGGTGTAGGGTAAATTGTTGTTGTAATATATTTTATAAATAATTAGGAGTAGTATAAGTACTTGAGGTAGTTAGCTTATTCTGTGATTTTTGAGTACCTATCCAGTGGTCTGATCAATTGTGTATTATGTGAATTGCATCCACTGTGACCACTGTGTATCTTTTTATGGCGTTAGTATCACAAATGAATGAACTGTGTTAAACAAGTGCATGAACTGGATAAGTAGTGATATGCAAGATACTTGTGTTCCATGTGTGTGTAAGGTCTTACTCAATTCCCATTGTGTGTTGAATCTAGAACCTGCTCTGTTAGTCGTGCCATAGTCATAGGATAGGCGTTAAGAAAGGATCATAGGCCGTTTTTGCATGTTAGCCCATTTTAGTATAAATGACCTTCCTAATATGAATAATATCCTTTGATCCCTGTTTGAGCCACAATAGCCTATTTCTTTTTTTAACCCATTTCACTTTTCCGTTTACATCATAATGAACCTGTCTTGGCCCTGGTCCTCCTTGGATACTGTGCACCTTGACTTAGGAAAAAAACCTAAGTTGAGGGTGGCTATTATAAGGGTGTATGATGCAATCTGTGTATCAAGAGAGGTAGAATAAGAAGGATGAATGAAAAGTTGGGTGCGGTGAAAAAGAAATAAGAAAAGAGAACTGTGCAAAAAATGATAGAAACATAATCTGATAAATGAAAAAGACCACACCTATCTTGAGTATGCATGATCAATAATAGAGAGAAGAAAATAATAAGAGATGAAACCCCGAGAGTTTAATGTAGTGTCAAGGAGGAATAGTCACTCTGAAATATCCATGAATATCATACCAGCCCCTAGCCTATATTATAAGCTGAAGAAAAGCCCTATAGTGATCCTAACTGACCTGTCTGAAGCCTTGGGTACTGACTATAAGGGCAAGCCTATGGCATTTGATGTGCAATTTTGAAACTTCGTTCTGAAAGTGAGTCTTGTGTTTATCCCTGTGTTTATAAATTCTGATATGAGTGAAAAAGGGATTTCTTTATTATGAGGGTACACTAGTTATGTTGCTAATCACTGTCTTATTTGGATAAGTATGATTTGGGTATGTGCTGGGTTGTTATTGCTTGAATTTTTTGATATCTTGATCCTTGTGAGTTAGTTGCATGGGTGTTTTCAATAATAGACACAGTTGCTCTTATTTTGACTGACCTTGGAGATTGTGTATGTATTCTGAATTGATATGAGTAGTTAGCTGCCAAATTGTACTTTGAATACTCTTAGTTATGTTATGGTTGCTTGAGAATAAGCAATTGTTTAAGTTGAGGGTGTTGATGTGTGATCCTATGCTAACATATTTGAAGCTTTTAACTCTAAATAATTGCGAAGTCTTGAGCAACTATAGTCATTTTTTATTATTTTACTTTTATTTGGCAGCAAAAGTAGAGGAGATGGGGAACCACTAATAAAGGAAGAAAAAATCATGAAATCGGAAGCAAATAGAGAGCTAAGTATGGCTGACGACATCCATGACACGCCGTCAGCCTGGTGATAGGCTTTCACGGATGCCGTCAACCTTAAACAGAAGCTGTAAAGCTGTAGGAAGTTTTTGTGACAGAAATCATGACACACCGTCAAGATGATGATAGGGAGTAACCATCGTGGTCAACCTTAGGAAGCAGGAGATAAATTTGTAGAGAAGTTGACGACGTCCATGACAGGCCATCAAGATCATGATAGGCCGTCACGGGCACCGTCATCTAATCCTAAGAAAATTAGAAACTCTAATTTTATTTCTTTATTTAGGGATAACTCTTTAAAACCTTGTTTTATGGTTTTTAGGGGGATTTTTATCCATCATCCATTGACATATTGACAATATACGACTTTTCTCTCTCTCTCTCTCTCTAAACTAATATTTCAGTGTTTGCTTTGTGATTCCATTACAAGTTCACTTTTGATTTCCTTCATTATTGTAAGTTAATCTTCTTAATTAGGAATTCAATTTGTGTGCTTATTTCTTGCATCATGAGTGGTTGAACACCCTTAACCTGGATTATGGGATCTAAGGTTTAGTCATGATAAGGTGGTAATTAATTACTCAAGGTTTGATAGTTGTTAGGATTTCTTGGTAATTCTGAGATCAGAATTTATGTCTGTTGGTTGCAAACAATAGGCGTACCTACTTTGGTTTGCTTGACAAAGAAATCATAAACAGTAGGAAGTGAATTATCAATAAGGACTTGGAAAGGCTTCGTTTAATAATCAGCGTTGTAACAAGGGTGATTAACCTGAGGTAAAATCTAGATAGTGAGTTGCAATTCCCTAAGTCTGAGAGGATTAAGAAATTAGACTCTCAAATAGGCCGAGAGACATTTGATCAAATCATCAATAAATATAGCTTGTCATCCTAACCACCGTGAGAACCTTGAGTTAATGGTAGCATCTGTCATGTTCCGTAAGCCCTAGTGAACATAATCCTGGTTATCTCATAAAATCTTGGTTACAAACATTAAATTTAAAGTGATAAACAATTATCTGCAAAACTTAAACCCCCATTTTAGGAAACAGTAAACTATCAGTAAATTATATCATAAACAACTTAAGTTTACACCTTATTCCCTGTGGTATTCGACCCCAACCTAGGGGGGTTTTATATTGAGAACAATCTCTTACACCCATTCAAGAGTGTAATTTGAGCGTTATCACATAACCAACCATTTACTAAGAAGTCTTTTTAATTAGGCATTAACCATGGGTATCTTCATACAAAAATTAGAGCTTGGAAGTCTTTCCATTTATACCATACCAAAACCATTAAACCAAGTTGACTCCAAAGTTTCCAATTAAACCAATACCATGGACACCAAGGCCTTTCCAATCCATTTGAAACCAACCAAACCAATTTAAGATCAATTACCATATTATGCAATGAAAAGGTTTCAAGAATAGTCAAAATATGTGAAAAAACATTCTCAATGGCATTTTAACTAACATGTTGAGGGTATATAGTTTCCAAAACCTAAACCAAGTATCAATTTACCATTCTCATGCAAATACATATTCAAACCATAATTATAACATGAAAAACATAAGTAAAACATGGGAAAAATTATGCAACCATACACAACCAAAACTCCCTAACATCTATCTCAAAACCAAAAAATACCATAATAATTCCATGAAAACCATTCATTAAGACATGTTTTTAGTTGAACTTACAATGAGAGGGGAGTAACATGCCTTAGACACCAAGGAAGATGGAGAGATTCACTCTTGAAATCCCCTAATTGATTGTCTTGTAGAAACCTAAGACTTTTCTTGAACCAAGAGCTTGAGAGAGATTTTAAGATTGTTTGATTTAGAATAATAGGTTAATGAAGTCCCAAAAAATGTTTTATGTCGTGGGTCAAAAGGAATAAAGAGAAAAAATGTCCAAAATTCCCCCAATTTAAAACTATAAAATCACCGTAGGTGGGTATGAGTTGACCCTCCAACTCATCACCATAACTTAAGACTGGTACTATCCAGTCATAACCAGAATAAAAGGTTAGACACCCACACACTATCCACAATACAACACAATTTCCCCAACTCGTGAATAGACCATGCGACTCGTATGGTGTAGTTATACCCAAGACATAATACAAAGGGGTTGACACTAGACAACATATGACTAAATTATACCAATCATACCCTATTCTCACAGCTCTTAGTGAGCCACTCGTACTCAGATCCAAGTCAAGTTACTAAGTCTTAGATTTAGTGAATGATCAACCCAATAACCCATCACCAAACTATATGACCCATACCATCAAACTATACCCACAACAGAAACCGAACTACCAATCACTAGACACCTTATAATTTTGGTCACCTGACCCACACCATTATTATACGACTCATATGATGAGTTATTACAAAACCAGTAAGCTCAAAGCTCAGGCAATTTCTAAGGGCCATAAAATAGGCTATTTCAGTTTTGTTGTAATCTCAATAGCTAGTTCAAGCACATTAACCTGTATCTCCAATAGGAAACTGGTTGTTAAAATTGTTAGGTAAAACTTGAATATTGACCTGACCTACAAATTGGGCTCCATGATGCCCCTGAGTATTGAACCTCCCAGGTTCCTAATGACTTTCATCACTATATCGAACAGTATGATTTTGGAACATGAAACCCATTGAACCTTCATTATTTACGTTCCTCCTTTATTTCTAGTTATTAGAATTGTCTATTAACTTGTAATAGTTCTTTATGGTGTGTCCATTTAAATGACAATAATCATACTTCTTCCCATTGTAATTCTAATTCCTGTAACTTGTGTCAGAACCTTTGTTGACCTACATTAGCATATGATCTATATTTTTACTTATAACAGATGCACAAGAAAGTTATTAAAGCTCATCTTCTACTATAATGGAATATACTTGGTTGAGAACAGGTGTAATTCCTTTCAATAGAATCTATCTTCTAGCTTGATCATAGGAATCATTTAAACTACCTAAAAACTATATCAATCTCAACTAAAATAAATAATCTTCCTAGTCTTTGGACTTTGGATAATAATATCATGGAGATGGAATCATTGCATAATACTCATTCCACAAACTATTTAGCTTGGTAAAATAGGTATCCACCGAATTGGTTTTGTGAGATAATGTATTGATATCCTTGTGCAACCGGTATAATCTTATAGATTCACCTTATTAAATCTCTCCTTTAACTTTTCCCATAATTGATGAGCATTTGTTGCATAAATAATTCCATTCAACAATTTTGTACTAACTGGGCTAATCAACCAAGACAAGACTATTGCATTACAAGTTTCCCATTGCTCATGTAACTCTTCCTTGTATATCTGTTTACTACATGCTCCAGTTATAAAACCAAACTTTCTTTTCCCTAATAAGGCAATCCTCATGGATCGACTCCAGACACTATAATTCTCCGATCTAATTAGCTTGATTGGAATTAAGATAGCACTAGATATATCTAATGCTCCAAAAAACAAAGGATCAATTGAATTAATTTTTTGTTCCCTTTAGGCTTCTCTAAGTCATTTTCAGAGAAAAAGAAATGAGTTTAATTAAAGAAAAAACTAAAGTCGAATGGAGTTCTACTACCTAATACAATAGAGATCTAAACTCTACTGATCTTACTTGTGATCGTGATTTGATACCATGACAAAACTTATTAAATCTAGACACTATGGAGCTTAGCAGTGTAAGATTCCATGAACAGAGTAGAGAAAAGGAAGCTATATATTAAAAATATTATCTTACAGTGTGATTTTTGCTATGCATCTACATGTATATATAGAGTTGTTCACACCTTATTAAAGCTTCCTAAGACGGCTCACTCACTTTATTAATTGACAGCTCACACAACTAACTAATTCAATGTAATAGTGATCCAATGAAGCAGCAAAATCTATTCTGTACATTATCTCTAAGACCAACTAATTCTAACTAAGCAGCTAGCTAAATTTGTAACTAAGAGTAGTAACTAATTCCAAAACAGTCATCTTGTGTCTTGTCCCAGAATGACTACATGAATATATTTTGAAATTATTTTGTAAACAAAAAGTGTTAGGGACAATGTTATCAATGCCGAGCTCAGGAGGTTATATAACATTACTCTTACTTTTTCCTTTTTTTGAATCAGTCTTAGAGAAAGATGTTTTGACGAGGCTAGGGGACAACTAAGACATTATGAATAAATACAGCACAGACAAAAAGAACAAAAAAAAAAGATTGAGAGAGGGGTTGAATCCAAGGAAATCTAAAAAAATGAGAATAGCTAATGAAGAAAGCTAAAGAAGTGCGAAGGATTGAAATAATATTAAAGACTCAAACTAAAACGTGGCTTGTGAGTTTAATACAGTGGGGTCAAAATTTTTGGGAGACTCGAAATTATCTCTGAATAGTGCATTCAACAAAAGGGAGAAAATCATTTTCACCCGTCAACTTTGCTTTAAGAATCATACTCTCCCCTTAACTTTGAACAATAATCATACTATCCCTTATATATATATATATATATATATAAATATATATATATATATAAAATATAATATATATATATATATATATATTTATATATTTTAACCAAAGTATTGCATTTTATTTAAATGTATTAACATTATAAGTAAAAAATAATTTTTATGAATTTATCAAAAAATTTAATGTTAAATTTTAAGGTTGGTATTCCAATACTATATGTATTAAATAGTTGTTTGGTGTAGGGTATAAAGTATAATAATTTGGAGATAAAATTCAGTATTATTTTATCCTATGTTTGGTTAGAGGTTCAAAATTATTTTATCATGCATTTGGTTAGAGGTATTTGTTTGTCTCGAAATTATTTATCTGGTCATTCATACCACAGTGATGAGATAAGTTATCATATATACATGTTGGTACAATTTATTATGGGATAACTAATCTCACAATAAATTATTCCCAACGATGCCACCCCTGAGTGTGAATGTACATATATGTGCATGCATGTGTATATATTTTTTGTGTTTCACTACTCTCTTACTACATTCATTTAATATTACATCCATTTCATATTACTTGACTTTTGTTGATATGACACAACATTTAAGAAAATTTTACGTAGAGGTATATTTTACTGAATTAACTTTATTAATGATACTTTAAATTTGTCTATACTACTAATTTATATAATTATTTAATAGTAATAATGATAAAAAAAGATATAATACAATTCTCTTGATTTCATAAATAGGACAAGTAAATTAAAACATCTATTTTAAGTATGAGCGCCATGTAATAAGAAACGAGTATTATTTATTATCTATATAAATAAATTAGTTGTAGTTGTTATTAATAGTGTATCACATAAATTGTAATTTAAAATTTAAATTAATATAATCTATAAAAATATGATCTTATTTTTATTTATTATTTTGTATTTTCTATATTCAAATATATTTATAAAGTTAATATTACTTATTATTTTTCACATGTAATGAAATATTAGAGTTTTGACTATCATAAATAAAATTATTTTTCTTATTATATTAAGTTTTTTCATTATAGATCATCATTAGCTCATATACTTAATTAGTATATCTCATTTTTTTGTCCAGAAGATAATACTCATATCATAATAAAAAAATTCTCACGTGGATTTTAAGAAAAAAATATGATGATTTTAAAGACGTAAAAAAAAGAAAATTGAAAGATCAGAGGAGATTATAGGAATTTTAAAAATTCAATTATAATAAGGAGGAACATATAATTATTATTTAAAATTAAGGGATAAATTTAATTTTTAAAGCAAAATTGAAGAGAGAGAAAATGATCTTCACCCTTCAACAAAATATACCGAGCCATCATCAAGTCTTACTTTTCCACTTCTCAGTCATAATAAATTATAGAGGCATTAAATGAGCAAATTGGATTGAGATTGAAAGTATTAAATGAGTTGAATGAGATAGCTGGTTGGGTCATGAGCCACCCAAATTCACTTTGGGTTGAAATGGGTAAAAATTGAGTTGGGTCTTGACCCGCCAAATTTAACCCGCTTAGTCTAAAAATTATTATATATTGATATTTATCCTTTGTAAACCTAACTCAAGAAAATAAATTAGCATAAAATTGGGAAGTTGGGTGGATGGGTAGAAGTGGGGGTGGGGTAAGAATTTTTTTAAAAATTTAATTTTTTTAAAAATAAAAATTTAATTTATAAAAAAATAAAAAATTATTTTTTGGGGATGGGTGTGGTGTAAGGGGTCAGGGGTTAGGATGGAGTTATGATAAGAATTATTTATAAAAAATTAGAAAAAAAAATTGGGAAAGGGTTATGCCATGGTAGTGGAGTCGGGGTTAGGGGGTGATGGGTAAGAATTTTTTTTAAAATTAAAATTTAATTATTTTTTTTAAATAAATATTGTTTAAAAAAATAATTGAGAGCGGTGTAAGGGTGGGGGTGGGATGAAACACCTAGACTTCGAACCATTGAATAATTTATTTATTTGATGTCACTGGGTGGGTACGACTAGGGTTATGAGTCGTACCCCTTGGATACGGGTCGTATCCTATTCTCCCTCCCATATCATACTCTAGGAAGTGTGGTGAGGGTTATTCACTATCCTAGGTATGAGTGAGCCTCTAACCAATCGTACCTTAAGGTACGAGTCGTACCAAGACCAATCATATAGAGTGATGCCTTGATCAAAAGTGGATTGTTTTGGGTGCGAGTGATGTCTACAAGTTAGTGTATGAGTCGTACCCTTTAGATACGACTAAAAGGTGTGTATTCGTAACTTAACCAGTGTATGAGTCTAGGTAAGGCCTAGGGTATGAGTTAGGGTACCACCCATACCCTAGGGTACGATTCTTTAAGAGAGTCATACCCCTGCATGGGATCATTTTCTTCTTTTAACTAAGGGCCTTGTGGTCATTTCCTACTCCCAAAACCCTAAGTTCCTCCATTATATAAGTGTACGTGGCATCTTAAATCACATTTTGAGTGGATCAAACATCTAAAATACTCTCTCAAACTTATTTGTGAAGAATTGGAGTCTAGGGTTTCAAGGGTGATCTTCAAGAGGCAAAGTAAAGTCAATATTCTTAGTGAATAAAGATGCTAAGGCATGTAACTATTCCCCTTGATAAATTCCCCTAAACCCATGTATTAGCAAGTGTACATGGTAATTTTGAAATCAAATGAAAAGGTTTTTATTGCCTAATGATGAATAATGTGGACTTTGCTTAGACTTGTGTTTATATATGTTATTGATGATGATTTATATATGTGTGTGCTTGTTGTACATGGTATAACACGTAAGTATTGAGTAACTCTAATTTTGATGATTTTTACCATGAAAATGGCCTTGGTAAAGGCATGCACACAAGGTGTTTGTGAAAATATCTAAGTGAATTGTCTAGTCTTATGTTAGTGATGTTTTGAACTAGGGCAATGGCCCAATAAGTATGAATAGTTTTTAAATGATATTGTAAAGGTATTATAAGCCATGTAGGCTGAAATTGATGACCTTTTTGGTTGACGGTTAATGAAGTGTTAAAGTCTCTAAACAAGAAAATGAACTTGAATTGTGTGTTGGACTAAAGTGTGTTATGAATCTGGTGTATGATTGCATATGAAATGAGAATAATTTGTGACGGTTTTGATGACCAAAAATTGAATTGTATGATGAATTGAATTAAGGCATTGGCCTATTGAAATGGTTGACCAACAAAGGCTCCCATGAAGACTATGTGGTCATGTATAGAGTTAAATTTTCTAAATGGGTTAAAGTCCTTGAGTGTGAATTGAATTGATGATGATGTATTGACATAGCCCAATGTCGACTAATGATAGTCGTAAGGTCTTGAGGTTAAAGTCCCTTTCCTAATGAAAGGTCTTGAGGTCGAAGTCCCTTGCCTAATAAAATATCTTATCATTAAAGTCCCTTGCATAATGAGATCTCTTGAGGTTGAAATTTCTTACCAAATGCAATGGCTTCAGTTAGAGTCCCCTATCTAATACAGCATGAGGTTAGAGTCTTGCCTAAATAAATATGAGTGTGTGGTTAGAGTCCTTTGCTTGAATGAGTCTGTGTATGGTTAGAGTCCCTTGCTAAATGAGTGTCTACATAGTTAAAGTCCTTCGTATAAGTGATATGTAAATGTGGTTGAAGTCCCATTCCCATTAAGAATTATTAAATATAAGTGTGGAAAGGTCGGAGTCCCCCACTTTATGTCTCATGAGTGAGTGCTTTGAGAATGTTGTTATGACTTTTTTACTTGTTTAGTATGTGATATACCTATATGTATGGATAAGGTCATGAATATGGTTGAATATGATATAGTGACTTCTTGTTGATTTATTATGCTATTTTATCCTTATTCTTGAGTTACATACTAGCGTTCTAACCACTAACCATCTCCAGACGATATGTCCCCATATAACACCCCGATTTGCTGAATCGGAATGCTATACGGTGCTCATAATCCCGAGGGATCACAAGAAAACCCATGACTAATATCTGTACCTGTATATCGCAAATCATGATATAATAATGCAGAATACATAGAACTGTAAGGCCATAAGGTTCAACTGAATAAAACCATGTGGGTGAAAATACCCAAAATAACTCAATCTGAACACAAATCTGAAAGTCTCTAAACTATCTGAAAAAGGAGTTGAGGGAACATGTCTTCAACTAACTCCATAAAACTAAACTAAATAAATATTGTCCTCGAATCAATGAGGAATCACTGTATCTCTACGACTGGAATGCTACCGCTACTGCTGGGCTGGAGCTTGTGTCTCAAAACTTGTGGTGTGACATGAAAAGAAAGCACCATAGTGCAAATGCGTCAGTACAACTGGAGTACTGAGTATACGAGGAAGGTAGGCTGAACATAAAGGGTTTCATGCATGAATAACGCTGAATGACTAATATGAATGTGGGAGTGCAAACACACATATATAGAAACTGGGATGTGAATATGTGATAGCACGACTTGTAAGCTAATACATGGTTTACTGATAACTTTCATGACTGATACTGAAACTGATAATATGGACGACTGTATCTGATAATCCTGTATATACTGAAATCTGAAGAACGCACTGAGTTTTTTTTATTGAGACTGATACTGAAACTATGGGAAGTAGTGTTAAACCAACATGCCCCATGTATGCCGTTATGGCTAAGCTGGGGTCCAATCTCTACCCCGACTGGAGGGGTGTCAATACTGTGCCATAGGTAAAGACAGCCTGTGAGTGACCCTTATTTGGCGGGTACTTAATGAGAATAGTGGGAACCCTAAACTGACGGGTTAAGCCACCTCATCAACCCTAATCTGATGGTTTAAGATGTCTCAACCTACGCTGGCTACATAGTTCTGGAACACAAGGATGACTACTAAGAATCACACCCTGAACTGGCGGGTGAGTTCCCATCCTTCGGTTCACTTGGTGCTAACCTCTACTCCCATCTGGAGGGACTGAACATGAATAACTGAGTGTGCATGACTTAATCTTACTGAATTCCATTGACTGGCGGAATGTTACTGATATCTGACAACTGAGTAAGATCATGAGGTTTTCCTGAATCACCTGACTGACTGAATTCTATGGAATCATAGCTTGAGTTTGGATATCGTGAAACATGACATAGATCTAAGCACACAGCTATAGTTTTACAAGTACCCCCAGGACTCGATGGAAGGAAACTGACACACATGACTGACTTAATCATAAAAGTAGAGTCCATAATTTATAATATCATAAGTAGAGATCTCATACTAAGCATGGTTATCAACAATGTATTGCATGGAAAGGATTTCATATCACATGGAAGTACTTTCACAATCTTAATATCATGTTCATTGCAAAATCATATTGGCAACACATACCAATAGCATGGAAGTTCATGTGGATTGTATGGTTATCATACATCTTGTTCATAAGTAGGATTTGAAAGTAAACGTAGCATAATCTCATAACAATAGTTCATAAGTATTCCAACAACATTTACAAGGCACATTAACAACATAGAAGTCATTGGAACGTAAGGGCATATCATGAATCCTTCACTTAGTCACAATTTAGCTACATTGCATGATTTCTAGCTTCTTAGGCATTTTATCAAACACCTTACATACACATCTTAAGCATAGGTGAAATCATCAAATTCATACATCATGAACAACCCAATTTACATGTTTCCAACTCATATGATATCATGAAATTCAAAACAAACATATAAAGATTCCATATTGGGAATCACCCAATATCAACAACATGATCATCAACACCCAACAATATAGAAATCATACTTTATAATGAAAAAAAAGGGTTTTTTAACTCTATGGATGGAAGAGATCCATAAATCAACTCACGCATACCTTTCAAGGAAGATTCTTGATGATTGATGTAGGAATTTCCTTAAAATCAGATCTTCAAGCTTAGTTATGCAACCCTAGTTGTTTTTCTCTTTTAGTTCTCTTGGATGATGAGCTTTGTGATGATAATAGGGTTGTAATATGTTTAGAAGCTATATATTTCATAGGGTTAAGTTTAGGGACATGTAAGGAGTGTTAAAAGAATTAATTACCCTTAAAATAACTCAAAACGGAGTGTTTTGAGCACCTGGAACTGACTTAGGCAGCGCCCAAGTGATTATCTAAGCTAGGTTAGGTGGCGCCTAACCAATCTCCTATGCTTGAGTTGGGCGGCGCCTAACCAATCGCCTATCCTTACTATCTCTCACAAAAATGGGTATAACTTTTCGCTCGGGTATTGGATTAAGGAGAAATTGGTATCGTTCGAAAGCTAATTTGATTGTCTACAACTTGGTGTATCTAAATCAGCCAAAATACTACATTAACATCGAGTTATACTCATTCAAAGATGACCCTTGAAAAATCAAACACTAAAACTTGATGGATTCAAAAACTCTTAGCTTGTATTACCTTAAGTGACTCATCTGAACATGCTTAATGCATCATAAGCTATCCTATCACTAGGATATTCATTGTAAGTCATGTACTAAAGTATGAGTCACAGGATAGGAGATTTCATACGTAGGAATACTTATTTACTTCCTAGCTTAGAAACATGCGGAGTATTACAATATCTCCCCCTTGGGAACATTCGTCCTTGAATGAGAATTTATTGAGAAGGGATACAAGGAAATAGAACCTAAACTGAGCACGGAGAGCTGAAACTTGATTTCATGACTGACATGCTAAAAATACTGAACTCGTGCATATCCGATGCATGGACAACTGACACATGAATGCATGACTGAGTATGAAACGGTTAATAGGTACCAAGTTTATACTGGAAACATAAACGTGAAATTGAATAAGATTAAGAAAAACTGTTACCTTGAGCTTGATCTGAATTGATGGGAAAGAGGTGAGGATACTTGGTATGCATATCTACTTCTACTTCCCAAGTAGCTCCCTCTAAGACTGATTTTGCCAAAGAATCTTGACTAGAGGGACTTCTTTGTTCCTCAATCTACGAGTCTGATAATATAAGATTTCAACTGGAATCTTTTCATAGGAGAGGCTGTTCTGAATGTCAATGGTCTGAATAGGGAAAACAATTATTCGGTCACCTATGTACTTCTTTAGCAAAGAGACATGGAAGACTGGATGGACTGAGGCTAGATATGAAGGCAACTCAAGCTCAGAAGCTACCTTACCAAAGCGACAAGGAATTCTGAAGGGACCGACATACCGGGGACTGAGTTTTCCTTTCTTCACGAACCTCTTAACTCCCTTCATAGAAGAGATCTTAAGATATACATAGTCATTAACCTCGAACTCGAGATCCTTTCTACAAACATCTACATAGGACTTCTGTCGGCTCTGAGCAGCCCGGAGTCTCTCTCTGATCAATTGAACTTTCTCTAAGACGTCGAATACTAAGTCAGGACCTATGATTAAGGCCTCACTAACTTTAAACCAACCAATCGGAGATCTACATCTCCTACTATAGAGTACTTCGAATGGAGCCATCTGAATACTAGAATGATAGCTATTGTGGTATGCAAACTCAATCACGGGCAAGTGGTCATCCCAACTTCCCTTGAAGTCAATTGCACACACCCTTAGCATATCTTCAAAAGTCTGAATGGTCCCCTCTGCTTGACCATCTTTCTGAGGATGAAATGTTGTGCTAAGATGGACTTGGGTACCGAGACCCTTTTAGAACACTTTCCAAAAGTGAGAAGTGAACTGGGTACCTCTGTCTAAGATGATAGATAGTGGAACACCGTGTAACCTGACTAACTCTCTGATATAGAGTTTGGCATAATTCTCAGTGGAATAAGAAGTACGAACAGGAAGGAAATGAGCTGACTTGGTCTTTCTATCTATAATGACCTAGACTGAATCATGCTGATGACGAGTTCTAGGAAACCCATCACGAGGTCCATGTTAAATTCTTCCTACTTCTAAGTAGGAATGGTGAACTCTTGCATAGAACCACTAGGTTTCTGATGCTCTATCTTAACCTGCTGATATGTAGAGCACTTAGCCACAAACTCTGCAACATCTCTCTTCATCCCACTCCACCAATAGATCTCCCACATGTCACGATACATCTTAGTGGCCCCTGGATGAATAGAGTATCGTGCACCATGTGCTTCTGCAAGTATTTGCTGCCTCAATTCATATACACCTAGAACACATAGACGACCCTGACAATGAAGAACACCATCTCCCTCTTGGGAGAAAAGCTCGACTTTTTGATTTTAGCAAAGATTGAGATCTTTCTGGGAAAAGACATACTGGAGGCTTTTATGGTCTGTGAAGACATCTACATGTAATCCAAAGAGATAATGCCTCCAAATCTTCAAAGCAAAAACTACCGCTGCTAACTCAAGATCATGAGTAGGATAATTCTTCACATGTGGCTTTAACTGTCTGAAGGCGTAGGCTATGACCTTACCATGCTACATGAGGACACAGCCTAAACCCACTCTGGATGCATCACAATAGACTAAAAAACCGTCTGAACTATCTGGAATAGCTAGAACTGGAGCGGAGGTGAGTCGAGTCTTTAACTCTTGAAAGATCTTCTCGCATGAATCTGACCACTGAAACTTAATCTTCTTCTGAGTCAATCTGGACATGGGAGATGCAATAGAAGAAAATCCCTTGACAAACCGTCTGTAATAGCCAGCCAAACCCAAGAAACTCCTAATATCTAATGGAGATACGGGTCTGGGCCTATTTCTTACTGCCTCGGTTTTCTGAGGATCTACTCTAATTCCATCACCGAAAATAATATGGCCAAGGAATGCTACTGATCTTAGCCAAAATTTGCACTTGCTGAACTTAGCGAATAATTGGTGATCCCTGAGAGTCTGAAGAATAATCCTGAGATGGTCTGCATGATCATGCTCTGTGCAAGAATAGACCAGAATATCATCTATGAAAACTATGAAAAACATGTCCAAGTATTGCTTGAACACATGGTTCATCAAATCCATAAAAGTTGCAGGGGCATTAGTAAGACCAAATGATATGACTAAAAATTTGAAGTGACCATACCGAGTACGGAAAGATGTCTTCGAAATGTTACATTCTCTAACTATGAGCTGATGAGAGCTTGATCTGAGATCTATCTTGGAAAAGTAACTGGCACCCTGAAGTTGGTCGAATAGATCACCAATTCTGGGAAGAGGATATCTGTTCTTGACCGTGACCTTGTTGAGTTGATGATAATCAATACACATCTTGAGAGAACCATCTCTCTTGCGCACGAATAATACTAGCACACCCCATGGGGAAACGCTGGGTCTGATGAAACCCTTATCTAAGAGATCCTTCAACTGATCTTTTAGTTTCTTGAGTTCTGCTGGTGCCATTCTGTATGGCGGAATAGAAATAGGTTAAGTATCCGGAAGAAGGTCTATGCCAAAGTCTATTTCCCTTTCAGGAGGAATGCCTGGAAGATCTTCGGGAAAGACATCTGAGTATTCATTAACAATAGGGATTGTTTTTAGGCTGGGATATTCAGAACTGGAATCTTCAACATGCACGAGATGATACACACACCCCTTAGAAATCATTTTCCTTGCTCGAAGGTAGGAAACAAGTTGACCCCTGAATGCTGAAATGCTACCCTTCCACTCTAGGACGGACTCATTCGGGAACTGGAACTGACTATCCTATTTCTACAGTCGACTGTGGCATAATAGGAATGAAGCCAATCCATGCCAAGAATGACATCAAAAATAGTCATCTCTAACTACACTAAATCTGCTGACATGGATTTCTGAGATATCATAATTGGGCAGTTCCTGTATACCCGTTGGGCTATAATGGTTTTACCCACTAGGGTAGAGACTGAGAAGGGCTCTGCTAGGACTTTGGGACTGATTCCGAAATCGCCTGCTATGTATGGAGTAATAAAAGACAAAGATGCATCTGGGTCTAGCAAAGCATAAATATGAACATAGAAAATCTATAACGTACCAGTAACGACATCAGGAGAATTTTACTGATCCTTCCGGGACTGAAGAGTTTAACTTATAATTATGCTCACTAGCATGACATGAATAATGAAGAAAGGGGATTGTTCAAAACATCTTATAGCCTCCTGTACATAAATGTGGGGCGCAACACACCCATGTACAAGACTATACTAGATGTGGCTTTAAGACTTCCTAGGACTCTATTGAACCTTAGGCTCTGATAGTAAGTTTGTAACACCCCGATTCGCTGAACCGAAATGCTACATGGTGCTCATGACCCCGAGGGACCACAAGCTAACCCATGACAGATATTTGTACATGTATACTACAAATCATGATATAATAATGCGGAATACATGTAACTGTAAGGCCATAAGGTTCAACTGAATACAATCATGTGGGTGAAAATACCGAAAACAACTCAATCTGAAAGCTTAGTCTGAACGTAAATCTGAACATAAATCTGAAAGCCTCTAAACTATCTAAATAAAGAGTTGAATAAACATGTCTCTAACTAACTCCGTAAAACTAAACTGAAGAAATAAATAAATAAATCAAATCATATTGTCCTCGAATCAATGAGGACTCACTGTGTCTCACGACTAGAATGCTACCGCTACTGCTGGGCTGGAGCTCGTGTCTCGGAACCTATGGTGTAACATGAAAAGAAAGCACCATAGCGCAAATGCGTCAGTACAACTGAGTACTAAGTATACGAGGAAGGTAAGCTAAAAATAAAGGGTTTAATGCATGAACAACACTGACTGACAAATATGAACGTGGGAGTGCAAACACACATGTATAGAAACTGGGACCGTGAATACGTGATAGCATAACCTATAAGCTAATACATGGTTTACTGATAACTGTCATGACTGATACTAAAACTGATAACATGGATGACTGTATGTGACAGTCTTGTACATACTGAAATCTAAAGAATGCCCTGAGTTCTTTTACTGAGACTGATACTGAAACTGTGGGAAGTAGTGTTTAACCGACATGCCCCATGTATGCCGTTATGGCTAAGCTGGGGTCCAATCTCTGCCCCAATTGGAGGGGTGTCAATACCGTGCCATGGGTAAGGACAACCTATGAGTGACCCTTATCTGGTGGGTACTTAATGAGAACGGTGGGAACCCTAAACTGACGAGTTAAGCCACCTCATCAACCTGAATCTGACGGGTTAAGATATCTCAACCTACGCTGGCTACGTAGTTCTAGAACACAAGGATGACTACTAAGAATCACACCTTGAACTGGCGGGTGAGTTCCCATCCTTGGGTTTACTCGGTGCTAACCTCTACTCCCATCTGGAGGGACTGGACACGAATAACTGACTGTGCATGACTTAATCTTATTGAATTCCGTTGACTGGTGGAATGTTACTGATATCTGACAACTGACTAAGATCATGAGATTTTCCTGAGTCACATGACTGACTGAAGTCTATGGAATCATAGCTTGAGTTCAGATATCGTGAAACATGACATGGCTCTAGGCACATGGCTATAGTTTTTTGGGTACAAGTACCCCCAAGAATCGATGAAAGGAAACTGACACACATGACTGAGTTGATCATAAAAGTAAAGTCCATAATTTATAATATCATAAGTAGGGATCTCATACTAAGCATGGTTATCAACAATGTATTGCATGGAAAGAATTTCATATCACATGGAAGTACTTGCACAAGTACTTGAATGATGAGCTTTGAGATGATAATAGGGTTGTAATATGTTTAGAAGCTATATATTTGGTAGGGTTAAGTTTAGGGACGTGTAAGGAGTGTTAAAAGACTTAATTACCCTTAAAATAACTCAAAACAAAGTGTTTTTGGTGCCTGGAACTGACTTAGGCGGCGCCCAAGTGATTGCCTAAGCTAGGTTGGGCGGCGCCTAACCAATCGTCTATGTTTGAGTTGGGCAACACCTAACCAATCGCCTATCCTTACTGTCTCTCACGAAAATGGGCATAACTTTTCTCTCGGGTATTGGATTAAGGCGAAATTGGTATCGTTGGAAAGCTAATTCGATTCTCTACAATTTGGTGGGTCTAAATCAGCCAAAATACCACATTAACATCGAGTTATACTCGTTCAAAGATGACCCTTGAAAAATCAAACACTAAAACTTGATGGATTCAAAAACTCTTGGCTTGTATTACCTTAAGTGACTCATATGAACATGCTTAATGCATCATAAGCTATCCTATCACTAGGATATTCATTGTAAGTCATGTACTCAAGTATGAATCACAGGATAGGATATTTCATACGTAGGAATACTTATTCACTTCCTAGCTTAGAAACAGGCGGGGTAATACATAGACACTTGCTTTTATGACAACAATACCAGTTAAACCTAGCATCTCATTCAAATTTGTCACCACCTCTTTCACTAGTCGTGATGGCATCTACTAAAACCCACTAGTAGGTCACCCAACACCGTAACCTAGAGCTAAGTCAATGGGTTACTTTTGTAAAAACACCCAACAAGGGCCACAATAAATGAACACAATCATAAACAAATCCCATGACCTAGTAATATTAGTACAAGATCATCTAAGTACAACTATATGAAATACAACTCAAAGTCTAAATAGTCTATACATTTGTCTTGAATACAAAAGATTGAATAATTATAGGAGGAAAATAGGCAAGTCAAATTTCGAAAAGCTAACCTTGTATTTTGAAGATCAACACATCATAATCTCAACTCAGTGGCGGCACCCAGTACTTGGGTCTACACCAAAAAGGTATAGGACTATAGTATGAATACAAAAACAATGGCTACTCAGTAGACATCATGGGCCGACTTAGCTAAATTATGATATAAAGATTATATAATGCAAGACAATATCTCTAAGTGAAGGTACAGAATCAATCCAGAATCATATTCATTATCACTGTAGAAAATTTACTAAGCAACTAGAATAATAATATGACATATCATATCAATACATACCAAAATCGCCATATAAAATGAGCAATCGATTCGAAAGAGGAAAAAACATTAATACATTGACAACTACATTAGTACCACATTCAACACACGTATATTTATTCGAGCATAAGGTAAATGAACTCACCACGGCATCCTATACCATCGAGAAGTACACCCAAAAGATCCTAAAGGTAGGAACTTATCACGGCATCCCATACAACCAGAGAGTGCATTAATAGACTATATCATCAACTTATTAAGATATATATATATATATATATATATATATATATATATATAACCAACTCATGTTTAACCACGATTTCCACATTTCCCATCAACGGTTATTTACCAAGATCAATAACCATTATCAATTAACAAAATTTTAATAGCATATACAAAGGTAATCATAACCTTATATATATAGTCATTTAGATATCTTTGATATCAATACACTCTATCTAGTCATTAATAAATAACCAACACTTATTATTATTAGACTACTAATTTACTAGTCCTTAAAGGGTCTCCATTTTGGACTAACCTATTCTTTATATAAACCTCAATCACAAGATTACACTAACTATTATCCAATAAATAGGCAACAACCGTGTCTAATCAAGGTGCACTACTAATCCATAGATGTTGTTTGGACAAATCATACTTATAGTTATCATAGAAGCACAAGTCATCATATAGGAATAATGTTACTTATAATCAAACGTAGACACCTATCTATCAAGCAACTTCTCTTACTATCTAGTATCATAATCACCAAATCCTCATTTAACAACCCAACGATATTATCCTATAGTCTTCAATAGCATTAATAATCACCAATGCAAAGCTACTATCACCATTGACCACATAACAACCACAACTGCTAGTTATCATATGTCAACTATCAAGGTCCATTAATGTATTCTATATTTCTTGTAATCAGGGAAGATAGGTCACTTAGTAGTCAACTAGTTTCCACACAACTCATTTAACTAGGCAATATTCCTTAGTTAATCCCTTTATTAAAGCCAAACACACCCACTAAGTGAATGCTTATTTCTATATAAGATTCCACTGCTAATTATCCATAACTCTTTATTTGGCACATTCTATTCCTACTCGCCACTTAACACTAGTGAGAATCATACCACTAAACAAGTGATTATGTTTAGAGAATTATAAACTATATCCCAAGATTAACATCGTATCTTTAAGGCACACACATATGTAATCATGTAAAGGCATAATCACATATAAACATATATACACACATTTACCATACATAACATCAATATATCCTCCATATGTACCGGCATCATAGTTTCATCAACATACTCTCCGGATGTCCAGACATCATAATATAATCAATAATCATCCAGATGTATCGAGCAACATAATATAACCAACATATCCTCCAGATGTATCAAAAATAATAATAACATAAATATATCCTCCGAATAAATTGGGCATCAAAATATCATCAATATATACTCCAAATATACCGGGCATCATCATACATTTAACTTGTCCTCTGAACGTACCGGGCATCATCATATCATGAATATACCATCTAGACTTGGCGGGCATCATAATATTATCAATATTCACCATAACATTTGTAACGCCCTGGAAAACGGGTCCCGGAGCGTCACACGGTGCTTATGGCTACAAGTAGCCCCAAGCTAATCCTTTGAACCATTTTCATTCAGTTCAACACAAATCAATTGGGTTTCCATAAATAACCCTCAAATATCAATAGAGTAATCATCATCCAAGAATATATATATATATATATATATATATATATATAATAAGTCCCAACATCTATACTAGTCCGACAACCCTCTAAGAAAATCAATAAAACTAGCGAGCCATTGAGACATGCCCCAACTGACTCATACTCAGTTATCAAACGTAAATAATTCTGTGAAACCAACATCAGACAGCAAGTCCTCGAAACATGAAAACCACAATAGAGGTTGTAGAATAGCGTGCTCGAAGAATCACTGTCGAATCTGGAACTGAGCACCTAAACCTATATTCCGAAAAAATGAAGCCCAGATCCAAAGATGTGGGACAGTACCATGGAAATGAACCGAGTATATGGGGGTGTATGCAGTTGTATAAATATCATCATCATAAATATTTATAAGAAATATGCAGGATGTATGAAAGACTCACATAGCCCGAAGAAAATAATCATAATCAT